>NW_015386175.1:1368008-1388044 GCF_001527695.2 Protobothrops mucrosquamatus | reverse complement strand
GTCAAGTTTTACCTACAATAGAGGACTGGAGAGTGAAGGTTTCGCATCTTGCTGAAATGGCAAAGATTTCGGCTTATTTGAAGGATCATTCAAATGAACAATTTTTATCAATATGGAGAAGATGGATTGTTTATATTCAAAATAAGCATAGAATGGTGGAATATAGGTTAGGTTTTTAGATAAAAAAAAATTTTTTCTTCTTTTTTTATATATACATATATTTCACCTACTTATGTAGAATTATATTTTGTGGAGCTAGGGATATTAGTATAAGGTTACTTTTAGTTGAATAGTATCCTGGGATTAGGTTTGGGAAGTCCGGGTGGGGGGTGGGGGGGGTTTTCTAATTGTGATGTACTTGTGATTGCTTTTTTTCTTATGTTGAAAATAATAAAAAAAAAATTTTTTTGAAAAAAAAAACAAAAAACAAAAAATAAGTAAAAAAAAAATAATAATATAAAAAAAAACAAAAAAAAAAAACAACAACAACTAGACAAAGAGGGTTAAAGATTGCACGTCCCAATTTCATAGTGCCCTCCAGTTTTTAAAGCCACAAACACATGGAGGGCCAGAGGGTGCCCATCACTGATCAAATGGTATTTGTGGCTTACAGGCACAGCTAGCTCTTGTTCTCTGTTGAGGTCAAAGATGCTCAGCTGACGAACGCACAATCATCATGTGGAAAGGATTCTGTTTCACTCCTGTTTCTTGGACCAAAAGGGTCTAAAGCCCTTCCATGGCTGTGGTCTGTAACTGTGTCCAATATTCCACCTAATATTTGACTATTAATCCAAAATTGGCAAAGGCATGATTTTCAAGCAAATGTTCTTATTTTTATGCAGGTAGTCTTTGACTTACAATAGTTCATTTAGTAACTGTTCAAAGTTACAACGGCACTGAAAAAAAATGACTTGACTGTTTTTCATACCCGTGTTTCCCTGAAAATAAGACTGGGTCTTATATTAATTTTTGCTCCAAAAAGACATATTAGGGCAGTGGTGGCGAACCTATGGCACGTGTGCCAGAGGCGGCACTAAGAGCCCTCTCTGTGGTCATGCACGCCATCGCCCCAACCCGACCTCCCCCCATGTCCTCCTCACCAGCAGCTCCCCCAGAGGAGAGTCACCCCCGGGAACGGGCCACATGGAGCAGCGCAGCCAAGGACATGGCAGCCGGGCAGCAGGGACAAGACTCCACCCTCGTGACCCGTCGTGCGCATGATGCTGTGGGCATGGGCGGAGGGCGTGGCAGCCATGATGCTGCAGGGCCACCTGGGTGATCTGCGGCGGGCCATGGAGACGATGGGTGGTGCTGGGGGCGGGTGGGTGGGGCGGGGGCGGGGCAGGGTGAGCGGAGGGTGGAGCGGGGGCAGAGGGGGCATGGAAGGGGGCGGGGCAGGGGTGGTTTTTGGGCACTCAATCTCTAAAAGGTTTGCCATCACTGCATTAGGGCTTATTTTCTGATTAGGTCTTATTTGGGAGGAAATACAGTATTAAATGTGTCTGTCTGGCTGACACTCTTAACTGGGGCTTATTTTTGGGGGGTGGGGCTTATATTAAGAACATCCTGAAAAATCATGCTAGGGCTTATTTTCTGGTTGGCTCTTATTTTCGGGGAAACACGGCACTTACAATCATTGCAGCATCCCCATGGTCATGTGATGAACATTTGGATGCTTGGCAACTGATTCATATTTATGACGGGTCATATGATCACATTTAGTGACGTTCTGACAAGGAAAGTCAATGGAGAAGCCAGATTCACTTAACAAACGTGTTACTAACTTAACAACTGCAGTGGTTCACTTAACAATTGTGGCAAGAAAGGTTGTAAACTGGGACAACATTCAGTTAACAACTGTCTCGCTGAGAAACAGAAATGTTGGGCCCAATTGTGATCATAAGTCAGGGACCACCTGTATACTGTTCGTTATTGTTCAAAGGTTATAAGCCTATAAATTTTATAGGGATATATATACATATTTTAAGCTGTGGGCCTCAACTGAAAGATACACAGTTCCTTGAGTTATTCTAATTGTAAATTAACATAACATGGAATGAAAAAGAAATTAGAAATAGCTATCCTAACACTGCATGGTACATTTTCTTAAACATCATGTTAGCTGACAGTTTGTCCAGTTTCTCAGAAATATATACTCCAATACATTATGCGCACACATGCACCCTGGACAGATTTCAGTTTCATAAGTTGGCAGAGTAACTACCAGATAAAATTAAGGACAGGAGAGCCTCTTATTTTTATTTGTGTTCTCATCTACTGCTGCACATAATATTTATTGTGTGTTTTTGTAGCCATTGCTTTCAGTAGGAAGGAAAATAACAGCATCCGCTTCAGGTTTTACATAGTTTCCCTACCAATAACAACAACTCTGTTTCAAAAGTGTGCCCAATAAAGAAGAGGGCTTTAGAGCTGTGAATGTAAAAACCTCATCTATTCTGCTGTGAGTGCATCAGCTTGTGGTTCCCCCACACCCTGCAGCCATTACAATCACCTGCTATTAGTCAAGGAAAACCTTTCTCTCTGCAAGCAGTCCACCTTCTCTATCCTTGTAGTAGTGAATTACAATACTGTATTATAGCAATACTGCACTGCATTTATAGATATTGGAACGCACTCTGAACAACTTTATGTTTGTGCTCTTAGTTGACTTCTTTAACTATAAAAAGATTTCCTGGCTTAATTATTCAACTTATTTCATTTCAGCTTAATATTTGTAGATGGAATAAAGTGTCTTGGGGAAACCATTTGCAAGCTTAGCTGGTAGGGTCAATACAGTATAAGCCATTGAAAGGTTTTATCTTTAACTACTTTCCCCTCGATCTTCTGTAGAACTTGATCATTTGACGCTTTTACTTGTCAGAATTTTCTTCACGTTTTTAATTATATTATTCTGATATTCACTTTTTTACCTATACGTTTAGTTGGTTCCAATTTTTAACCTACATTGCTGTTTATTCTTGGCTGTCTTTTACATAATCATCCAAGGCATGTTTTCTTCTATAACAGTTATTGTTATTAGATTTTTATCATTTACATATATCATTTACATTTATCATTTGTACAGTTACATACATATGCATACATATATATTCTTTGAGCATGGGGTCTTCTGGGCCACTGTATATCCACCTAAGTGTTATCCTTCATAATTTATATTTAATAACGTGTTAATCAGAATATTAGCCTCAGAAGATTGGCTAGACTAATACGTTATAAACCACACAAGCAAAGGACAATTGCAAATTACTTGCATAATGCTGCCAAGAAAACTGCATGGGTGCCATCATCAGATGTTGAGCTGAGCCATGATCTTTCTTATTTTTTAAATCAGAATTTCAAAGGGTATTCTGTCAAATCCTTGCTGAAATTAAGGTATAATATCTCTACAGCATCCCCACAATATATTACAGAAATGCGGAACAATTAAAAAATGAGATGCTAAACTGTCAAGAGTTGTTTTTAACAAATGTTGACTTCTAGAAATCGCTACACTGCTTTCAAACTGTTTACAGTTTCATCATTTTATAGCCTATTTTAAAATTCCCCCAAGAATTGATGTCAATCTGACTAATTCCAGATCTTCTTTTTGTCTCTTTTTGAAAATAGTATCAACAGTTGCTCCTTTCTAGCTATTTGGTATTTTACCACTTCTTCAGGATTTCTCAAAGATAATGGATAATTCTGGATGATAGATATTATCTATCATAGATATTATTTACCATAGGTATTATGAATCTAGACTGGAAGTTTGAATACTTCATTGTATATATCACATGATGTTCTGAGGAGGGATGGGTGAAGAATTCCTAGAGCAGGAGTCTTCAAACTTGGCCTTTTTATGACTTGTGGACTTCTGCTCCCAGAATTCCCCAGCCAGGCATGCTGGCTGAGGAATTCTGAGAGTTGAAGTCCACAAGTCATAAAAGGACCAAGTTTGAAGACCCCTATCCTAGAGTATATGTGGAGAGTATGTATTCCCAAAATGAAGTTCATCCCAATTCATCCCAGACGATCAGCTTAGTGACAATGGCAAAGGCATCCATTCATACTGCATAGAAGAAGGCAATAGTAAACCACTTCTGTATTTTTACAAAGAAAATCACACAGATTAGAAAATATAAAATGATTGATCATATAGTGCCTTTCAAGTTGAATGGCACCCAACATCCGAGTGAGGAAGAGCTGAGGATCTAATGATCTATTTATGATACAGCTAGATTGAAGCCTTTGAGATAAATAGTTGCTGATAGAAACTTTCTTTACAGAAAAAGCTGCAAAGATGGAATTATTGTATAGTGGGAACATGGAACATAAGGAGCATAAACATGAAGAAGCTCAACACAGTGAAAGCTGAAATGAAATGACTATATACATTGACATCTTAGACATCAGTGAGTTGAAATGGATGGAATTGGACACTTTCTCTCAGAAGATCTTGCTGTTTATTTTTCAGGACATAAAAACTAAAGAAGGAACTGCATTGCTTTTATAGTTGAGAAGGTATAGCAAAAGCATTTCATGCAATCAATGATCAAATAAATCAATTAGACTTCATGGGCACCCTTTAACATGACAATAATCCAGGTTTACGCTCCAGTTACTAACGCAGAAGAAGGGAAGGCTGATGAGTTTTATGATCAAGTTCAATTTGAAATGGACAGAACATGCAAGCAAGGTATACCTTTTGTGAATTGAGACTGGAATTCCAATACTGGAAATACTGGAAAAATTAAGGAAAAAAAGGCCATTGGATTATAAGGCTGAGAAAACTGAAATGAAATAGAATGACTTACTAATTTCTGCCACTCTAGAGATTTCTTCATGCTAACATTATCTTCAAACAACCAAAATATTGCCTGTATATGTAGATATCACCCAATGAAGTATATATAAATCAAATTATTGTATTATTGCCAGTAGGAGGTGGAGGTCCTTGTTTATAGCATCAAAGACATGGCCAGATGTTGACTGTAGAATAGCTCATAAACTCCTCATGTGCAGATTCCAAGTGGAGCTAAAAAAAAGTGGGAAGACAACCGGTTTCCACAATATGATCTTGAATATATACCCACCTATTTCAAGGAGAACATCAGGAACTCATCGATAGCATGCCAGGAGAACTATGGAGTGAACTTAAAGAAGTTGTTTAGAATGAATGTGAAAAGAGACTGTCAAAGCTGAAGGGGAGAAAAAGCATACCAGATTCAAAGCAAATTGTGGAAATTGCCACAAAGAGAAGCCAAAGCCAAGAAAGACAAACATCTTAGAAAGAAACTTAACAAGGAGTCTCAGAAAGCTGTTGGAAGAAAGAAAAAAGAAGCAGAATTAGAACAACATCTGTAAAGACATTGAATATGGAAACAGATACATTTTTCCACAAAGAAAGTCTTCCAAGGAAGTTCCAGTCTCAAACTGGTTAGCTAAAGAATTCCAGTGGACAAATATTAACTGGTTCAAAGTAGATCAATTAAAAATGGAAGGAATATAATGTACAGTAGAGATGTCAACATCCAAGACACCTAGAAGATATTCATAATACTTAGAAGAAGACAAGAACTTCTAGTACAAAAAGATTAAGTTAGATCAGCATTCTAATCCTTACCAAGTCTGAAAGCTACAGGAACCCATAGATATTCACAGGTAACTGAAGAAAAATCAGTGAAGGTTATAACCAAACTATGTCAACAAATCTGGAAAACAATATAATGACCAACAGATTGGAAGAGATTAGTCTACATTATGATACCAAAAAGAGAGAGAGAGAGCTAACAGAGTGGGCAAACTATTATACAATATCCTTAATTCACATGCTAGCAAAATAGAAACATCCATGCATTAGAAATATCCATGCAGATTAGAACCATGCATGGAAAAAGAGATACTAAATGTCCAAGCTGGCTTTAGAAAAGGCCCAGGAACATAAGACATTATTGTGGATGCATGATAGATAACCGAGAAATCCCCAAAATTCCAAAAAGAAGTCAGTATGTGCTTTATTGATATCCCATTGATCATGTCAAGCTGTGAAATGTGCTTAGAGAAATGGGAATCCCAGATCATCTCATTGTCCTCATATAGATAGGTCAGGAAGCCAAAGTACGGATCGAATGTGGCAAACCAAACTGGCTGCAGGTTGGCAAAAGAGTGAGACAGGGCTGTGTACTCTCCCCCTGATTATTCTGAATATATATTAAAAACTGGATTGGAAGAAGATGGACATGATTTTAAAAGTGGACGAAAAAACATCAATAACCTGCACTAAGCTGATGACATTACTCTGATAGCTGAATGCAAAGGAACTACAAGTTCCAATAATAAAAGTCATGAGACACAGTGAAAAAAGGGGACTAAAATTAAATATGAACAAAACCAAACTGAATATAGTACTGTATGTATAATTCGCAAGGGAGATTTTGAAATGGTAGATAGTTTCTGCTTTTTAGGATCAACCGCTAACAGTAAAGGAACAAGAGAGTCAAAAAATATGCTGCAGACTACTTCTTGGTGGGCCATCCATGAAGGCCTTGGAGAAGATATTCAGATGCTGTTCTGAATCTATACCTACAAAGCTCAGAATCATGCAATCCATGGTGTTCCCTGTCACACTCTGTGGAAGCAAAAGTTGGACTTTGAAGAAGTAGGGTAGGAAGAGTATTTTTTAACTTTGGGTATGTAGAAGACTCTTGAGAATGCCATGGACAACCAAGAAAGCAAATTGATGGATCATTGAACAAATCAACTCAAAGTTCCCCCTCAAGGCACAAATGACCAGGCTCAAATTATCCTGCTTTAGATACATCATGTGAAGACCCAGCTCTAATGCTATGAAAGGTGGAAGGAAAGAAAAGAAGAGGACAACCAGCAGTAAGTAGCAATGGATGCCCTTGGATCAGGTTAGGGACAGATTACCATAGAGAAAAGCTATCTTAATGTTTGCTGGAATCATCGTAGCCTTGATGGCACATCATCAAACAATAATCAATTGCCTCATCCATCAATCTTGAAATGCAGTCCATCCTTTTCAATTTGCCTGAAAATATACTGTCTTTTTGGAAGGGACTAGCAAAGCAGGAGCTGTGTAGATCTGCCTAGTACCATTTTGCCATCTCTACTGAGCAGCTGGTAAATAAATTTCTCTCTCTCTCTCTCTCTCTCTCTCTGCTAAATCAAAGAGCTGGGGAGTGGGTGTCATGAGTGCAAGGAAACCCTGTTTTCCACAAAGAGCAGGCTCTTCCCCACTCCTATAGGTTGCATGGCAGCCAGTGTTAGAATGTGATGTCTGCTTCAAAACCTGTATAGATTGTGCCATGGCAGTGTCAGGGATGTCAATATTTAAACTAGGCTAGCATAAGCCTCCTGTGAAATCTCCCTCTCTTGACCTTCACCTATTTTAGCAAATATGTCTTGAATGAACAGTTTTGTCGGGTGGGAGGAGAGAAAGACAACAAACCATCCTCGGTTGACGTATACCATCTGCACTGACTGCAACAGTTTCCAGCCTCCAGTCTTTCCTATCTCTATCTGCATTTTAGAATTATTTAAAACTGTGACGCAAGAAAGTTGCTGGCCTCTACATTTCAAGGTTTCCACCCGGAATAGCAATGTCTACGATCTTTCCTTCTCCTTGTTTTGTCATCAGGGTCAAGACATTGTGCGTGCATGTGAGACCTTCTCCTTTCTTTTTGATTCAGCAAGTGTTGTCTTCCCGAGGAACGAGAAGAAAGCTATCCATAGCAAGCTCAGGCTGCTGCAGTGTCTTCCTGTTCCTCATTTCTTTCTCAATGCACACCATTCCCCTGGTGTTAGGAAGATGACTGCCAGGGCCTCTGAACAAACTCACTAAAGATTTTCCAACTTAAATTAAAAGAAATGGCATTTTTATATCACAAATAAGAATAGTTCTCTTATTTTTATTGCATAACAACCATTAATGAAGAGCTGTTTCAGAGGGCCTTAATTGCTCAAAGACTAAAGTTCAATTCATATCTTCAGCACATCTTAGAAAATGCAATGCATTTCTAGTCACGTACCTGGCATACTTGAAATGTAAATAACTTTATGGCCATTATTAGAAAAATGAGAGAACGGGCTCTGCATAGGACATCTAGTTATATAAAAGAGTGGTAATTAGGCAGCACCAGGATTTTTTTAAAAAAATAAAATAAAATAAAAATAAATCACAGACACTAGCAAACATTTTTATAACAGATACATCGGTTGAAATGGGCCAAGCACATGCCCAAGATCAATGTATGGACTTCATTAGAAGATGCCATCACGCTTGTGAAAAACAAAACAAGGAGTGTAGTTGGGACTTTAGGATATTAGAGCAAGAATAGGACCATTTGAAGTCCTCTACATGGGAACCTGGAAGACCAGCCAGAAGTTGCAACTGGTCCAGAATACAGCAGCACCAGGTTCACCCAAGTAACACCACTTCTGGGTGACCATCCCCACTTTTTAGAATAGCTTCCCACCTGAGACCTGAGTGATCCTTATTCTTTTGGCTTTCTGGAGAGCCATGAAGATTTGACCTCAAGCATTAGACTAAGATGGGGGTTAAGCTGGGAGGTTGCTTGGTCTAGCACAGGGGTGAGGAACCTTGGCTCGTTTATGACTTGAGGACTTCAACTCCCAGAATTCCTGAGCCAGCCATGCTGAGCATAACTGGCTCAGGAATTCTGGGAGTTGAAGTCCATGAGTCATAAAAGAGCCAAGGTTGCCTACCCCTGCAACTACACCAAAGGAACTCTCAGCTCTCCCATCAGACACTACTCCCTTGTAAACCAAGAAAGGGCAGACTTAATCCAGCAATTTATAAAAATGCACATTTAGAATGACAGAGCTGTGGGTCTCACAGCAGTCGCTGAATACAGAGGCTTACTTTGAGCAGCAGAAATGAGATGATCTCACAATCTTTCTACACACAAAACACCCCTTCTTGGTTATCTTTGGGCTATTTTGGAAATGGAGATCTATTTTGCCGTTCTTAATATTCCATTGCACTAAAATCCAACAAGCAGGAGTCACAAATGCTTGTTCCACCTCTGCAAACAATCTCACGAAGATTCTCAATGGTGCACATCATGAAGGCACCAAGGAGTTAAGCTCAGCTGTAAAGAGGCTTCACTCTTTCTCCTGCTCTGTCAAGTGCATCATGTACTCGTTTGCACCCACCGATTGTCTTGGCCAGCAAAATGCGTATTGTGTGAACCTGAAGCCACACTAGGCCTGGTGACTCACCAGAGCCAGGAAAGACAATCCTCTCCTGCCGACATTCCTCTCATTCCAGGGCCAGCTGTGTGTGTCAGGCCTACTTTCCTGTTGGTAAACTGGGCTAATTGTTTTTTGTTTTTTTTTAATTTAATTTAATTTTTTACACAATGTAACCCCCCCCCCCCTTTTCATTGCTAAGGAACAATCCCCAAACCTCCCATTGTTGGAATGCTGACATAAAAAGCCAAATATAGAGAGGAAGTGTTTAGCGGTTCCTATTTCATGACATCTGCTGTTTCGCACAGAGGCTGTGCCTACTGCTTATAGATATATTAAATCAGGTTCTAAACATGACAGGTCTAATCCGCATAACCAAATACAAGAAGCGCATTATACTCCACAATGTACAGTTGTACCCATTCCATCACAAACCGATCATGTTCAGCTTTATGTCCGGTACATTATGTCCAATGCATTCAACATAATAAACTAGATATATTACATTTGATGCAATACAATACACAAGATGTTATACAAGATGTCCTCCTGATAGAGTCTGTGTCCAATGAAGCATATGGAAATCATGCCTTTGGCAGGGTTGACAGAATCAAGGGGTAGCATTCTTGAATGATGTGATCTCTCACTTCTATTTTCTGCAGGAAAATGATTCCCCCATATATATATGATACTATACAGAGAATAAGCAATGCAGTGGGTTTTGTTTCTTCCTGGTGCTGTTTTTCCCAGCCAGTCAAGACAGAGAATGCAAGACGACTCTACATCTATTCTTTAAAAAAAAAAAAAAAAGTACTTGCCTTGGCACTGTTTATGATCAGGAAGATCTTGCAGATGTTGGGAGATTAAAAACTTAAAAAGAAAGTCAACCTCCCCAATCTCCATCCTCCAACTCCATCTTATCTTTGGAAAGTTTGGGGAGAAGAAAAAAACAACCCTAACCCACATTTTAACGTTTAGGGCAGTGGTGGCGAACCTATGGCACGGGTGCCAGAGGTGGCACTCAGAGCCCTCTCTGTGGGCATGCGCGCCGTCGCCCCAGTCCTGCACCTTCAGCTGGGTTTTATAAAACCTTTTTGCTTTAGGCCTCCGCCGTGTGCAAAAAAAAAAAAGGTTCAATCAGTCAATTTCAACTTCTCATGGGAAAAAAAAAAGATCTTGCAAAGTTGAAATTGATTGATTGAACTTTTTAGTCCCACCCAGTCTGCTGTTACCACCGCAGCCACGCCCACCCAATTGGCCATGCCCAGCCAATGGGCCACACCCATCCAGCACTCGACAATGCATAAGTGGGTTTTGGGTTGCAGTTTCAGTCTCTAAAAGGTTCGCCATCACTGATTTAGGGGATTAAGGGCTTTACATTGTGGAATATAATGGGGTAAGCCACTCGGAGTCACCATACAGCGTCCATATAAATGTGTTTAATAAATAAATAACAGACCGTGGAGCTTAGGAGCAATTAAACAAAGGATGCAATCTCATACTGTGTAAAGTTATATAATGTTTAAGAGGCATAGCTTTAAGTTTTCCAAAAAAAGAAAGGCAACTGTGCATCACGAGTCTTTGGAGTGGGGGGGGGGCAGGGGGGAATGATTAACCTTGGAGTGGCGGGTAGGGGAAGGAGGAGAATCTCCCTTATTTTTCCCTGCCAGGATGGACACCCTCCTGCCCTGGGGACTTAGAAACGTCAACATGAAAGGCACCCAGAGGCCTTGTATCTCTGCAAAGATTCTCCCACAAAGGGGCCAAGTTCTGTAATGTTTAACATCCAAACAAAGAGTCTTTGCAAAAGGAGCAGAGTTGACCCAATGGTAACTACCCAGCCCGGTTATCTCTGCTCGCCTTCCAAGACCAGCCTCAACAAGGTTGAGCAGCTTGTTTAATTTTTAACCATGTTGATTGCTGTTTGGAAAAGGGGTCTTTAAAACACACACGTGTTCCAAATCTTCAGACAGTGCTCCTATATCGCAATGCTCAAACAATCCAAACAGGAGGGGAGAGAACAGAAAACATACAAAGCCTTTTGAAAAGGTACGCCACCACCCCGCCGCCCGTCTACCTCAAAAACCTAGGAGGAACCTGCAAATCAAGAAATGAGCTTGTTTTCTATAAAATAAATAAAATTTTCTATAAAAAGTTAAGCACTACGTATTAAACTGGAGGGACTGACCACTTGAACCAAAGTAACTAACAAAAAAGAAAAAAGAAAAAAACAGAGCTAATACTCATTTGCTACAGCTTGTTATTTGGTTCTAATGTGGGTGGGTTAGGTTTCTTCTTGTTTTCCTGGGGGGGGGTGGGAAATTAAGTCACCAAAGTGAAGTAACAAAAGAAGCCTTTAAACCAGCCCTAAGTCTGGAGGAATAAAGGACAATTTCATAAGGCTAATTAATGTTAGGGAATGATTTGTGGCACTCCCTATTTTGGGGCCAGCACTTAGTCTGGAGAGACAGCTTCCAAGATTAAAGTAGGGGTAACAAATAACTTCCCCACCCTGCTAATTAGGGTACTGGAGAATCCAAAGCAGTTTGAGTTGAGTTATCAGGGGCAGAAGACAAGCACTTCTATCCATTCTCCCCGCCCCGAATGAATTAAAAAATGAACAAATGTGGGGCTTTCATAACCCTCAAAGCCCAGTGGTTGAAGTAGCCCATCTAATAGCAGGGCTAGTCTTGGCAGATCAAGGCCGAAATGCTTATTCTTCCTCCCCCTTCTCCACCCCCAAACCTCCAACATCCACCCAACATTTCAGACTTCATAAATTATTCCTCAGCAGCAACTCTTTTTCTGCCCAGTACCTTGTCTGACAATTAAGGAAGTAGTTATGCATGCCAATGGCATAAATCATTTTGCTTTGTTTTGCCTTTTAAAAGAAAGTAATTGTTTGCCATGTGTTGGTAACATTGCTACCTATAAAAAAATGAAACCACAACAAACAGTGTTTGGAATACACACCCCCAATCTAGCTCTTGTCATGAGGCAAATAGGCACTTGTACATAACCCTCCTAAGCCATTCCCTTCCGCCTCTTTGATGGGGCCAGGATAAACCCTGAGGGCAGGTGGGAATTTGAATCAAGTTTGAGCTTTGAACTTGCTGGATGTCCTTTCTGTGTCAAGGGAGCTGTCTTTGAAATTATCAGAGCTTAAAACTATTTCCCCATCTCCGCGGAAACCTGAAAAAGCGCTTAATGCTGTAATTACTCCCCATTTGACAGAATAGACTGGAGATGTGACATTATTAGTGCCATGCTGGAAACTTCGGCTCTATGTTTCCTAACCATTCTCAGTGTGACAGAAAAGAAATGGTTTGCGAAAATATGATTTCAAAGAAAATGTGGAGTGGAAAACACCAAGTTCTACCGTTGCCGTTGATCCTTACACCATCATTTCATCATCACCCATGCCAGAAATTGTCAGCACCTATCCTTCCACCCCCACCCCCACCCCGCCATCAGAACTGATGAAGCTTCTTGGATGAGAAATGAAACGTTTTCTTCTTCTTACTCCAGGAAAAAAACAAAGTCCAGTTGCCTTTTGAAGAAAAAAGCACCTTTGAGACAACTATGACTTGGATTTACTGAGGATCCCCCACAGCCATCCCCAAGGAAGACTGGCAGAAGGAGCTCCTCCTGTAGGGGTTTTCCGAACCATGAAGCATAGAAAGCTGGAGAGGTTGCAGAAGGATGGAGAGGTGAGTACAAAAGCATCAGTAGCCTCTGCCATCTCACACTGGGGGAAAGTCCATCCAGAAACGCCACCCAATGAAATTCACATACCCTCAGAGAAATAAGCAAAAAATCCCAATGCCTCTTTTTCAATGGGAAAAAAAAGATTCCTGTATGTAGAAGACAGACTATGGGAAATGGGGGAACAGATTGGGGATTCCCCATTGCATTTTTTGAAAAATAAATGCGAAGAGCCATCTAAATATAGACACAGATATATATATAAGCCAGTTTCTAATATCAACTTAGATTTAGTATGTTGCAAACACACATGAGATATGCCAGCAGGGACTGACAGGGACAAACAGGGACAAAAATGTGGGTCTAGGACAGGGGTAGGCAACCTTGGCTCTTTTATGACTCGTGGACTTCAACACCCAGAATTCCTGATCCAGCATGGCTGGCTCAGGAATCCTGGGAGTTGAAGTCCACGAGTCATAAAAGAGCCAAGGTTGCCTACCCCTGGTCTAGGACAACTCGCCACAGCCAACTCACTGCTGCCATCTCGCTGCGGGACAATTCGTCAATGACAATTCCACACGGGATAACTCTACACAATAAATGTTATCTACCATTGTTTCTTTGGCATTATATCCTTTGACAAAAATGCAAATAATATTGAAGAAACAGTAGCGGATAACATTTATTGTGTTGAATTATCCCCTGCGGAATTGTTTGGGCAAGTTGTCCTGCAGCAAGATGGCCATGGCAAGTTGGCCATGGTGAATTGTCCCATTCTGAAAAACTGCAGTTTGTAGGGTAGGTGGGGAAAGTCCAGGGGATAGTCTTGTGCCTAGTCTACTTTTTTATGGGTCAATTAAAAAGTTCTGCCACCTTTCACAGTCTTCTACTCCCCAAGGACCTTCGGTACATCATTTTCTTCACTAATCATTATTCTGGTTCATTCCATAGTCAACCATATGTTCAGACTAGATTTGGCATTTTTATCCACCTATCGAGTCCTTCCTAAGGACCTGGGATAGGCAGATATTGTTGTTTGGTGGTGTTAGAGGTATTGTCATAGGTCATAGGAAGTAAGCTGTTCCTAGTAAAACTGCCTTTTGCAATTGACTGATGATGATGATTTTGTCAATCCTGATGGTGTTCAAGTGTTGCTCCAGTTATTTTGGGATTGCACCCAAATGCCCATTACTATTGGTACTATTTTTGCTTTCTTTTGCCACAGCCATTCTATTTCTCTTTGCGGATCTTTGTGTTTTGTTATCTTTTCCAGTTCGTTCTCTTCTTTCTTGCTGTCTCCAGGTACTGTCACAACCACTAGCCAGACTTTTTTTGTCTTTTTTATTGACAATTGTTATGTCTGGGGTGTTACGTGGCAGGTGCAGAATTCTAAAGTCCAAGAGAACTTTAACTTCCACATTTTCTATTACTTGCTCCATTTTATGGTCATTATTATTATTAATTTATATGCAGCCCATCTCACTCTCTAAAATGGGAGGTCCCTTGTTAACCCATTTAGGTGCATGGCAAGTGGCAGATTGGTCACACACAAAAAAAGAGGTAGAAAAGGAACTGTCACCTGTCATGGGGAAGAATGTGAATGCTGCTTGGTTTCCTTCAGCATAGAAGAAAGTATTGTGCTTTGAAAACATGCTTCCAACTTACTGCCCCTAACATCTGTTGTAAGAAGGAAGGTGAAAGTCTACTTTCCAGGGTTTTTTTTTTTAAAGGAGTATTTGCTCAAATGCTCTTTGTTCATATTCTTTATGATATTGTAGTAGGCAGTCCTCAAACTGGGACTCTAGAACAACTTTTCCCAACCCGATGTTCTCTGATAAGGGGTCCCCAACCCCCGGTCCGTGGACCGGTACCGGGCCGCAGCATGCCAGCAACCGGTCCGCACAAACAAGCAAAGCCCCATCTGTGGAATACAGGCAGCACAGAAAACCACGCACTCTCCGGTCCATGAAAAAACCTTTCTCCATGGAACCGGTCCCAGGTGCCAAAAAGGCTGGGGACCTCTGCTCTAAATGTGCTGGATGCAATACTTCATAATTCCACATGGGATGGTTGCAACAGCTAAAGACAGATACACCTGGAGGCATTGCTTTAGAATAAGTTAGGCCAGAAGGCCAAGTCTGGCCTTGGTATTTTAATCTAGTCTTGTGGTTTCAATATGTTTAACTGGGTTGTCTTGTCTGCTGTATGGTGTCTTTCGCTGTCATGGTCTTCCAAAGAATCTACACCCATATTAGACTGCATTCAGGTTAATTTGTTATGCTCTGACTTGCAAGTCTTTGTAATGAAAATATTTTTTTTTAAGTGTGCATCTAGCTCAGGGGTAGGCAACCTTGGTTCTTAGCTGACTCAGGAATTCTGGGAGCTGAAGTCCACGAGTCATAAAAGAGCCAAGGTTGCCTACCCCTGGTCTAGCTGAAAGGCAAGGCAATGTGGACAGATGATGTATTGGATAGCAACTTTTGATCTGCGGTCCATTCACTAAGGAAGATGAGAAGACACTTTCTACCTGGATTAGACCGGCAGAACTCTGCCTATTAAGATCAATGTTTCTCTTCTAACTTATTAAGGGGACCAACACAAGCATTTCCCCCAGTTTGCAAGTAACTCCAGATCTACGATATCGCCCATGTTCGATTTCCAAACTAATTTATTTCCAGCTCAGCTGTAGTGCAGCTGAAATAGAAGCTAGTATTTTCTTTCATAACACTTTCAAATGCTGCCATTCCAGTGATCTTCTGGGCAGTCCATGTTGTCACTGGAGAAAACTGCCTAACTCCACTCCCAGCTCCTACCTAGGCTTTACACTTCATTCATGGGAAATCCTGGCTTGAGGGCAACAGAGATCAACTGACTTTGGTAAATGTGCCCAGACATATACACTCTACATAAAATAGGACATGGTGGTGGTTACTGACGTTATTTCGTTTTTATATGGAGTTGGGAAGACTTTTTTTTAACGTCAAGATAGGCAGTAGTTGGAGTGAAACAGTTATTTATTGATATTTGTACCTCTCCGTTGCCAGATTTTAGGTCAGCAGAAGTACAGAGGACTAGGGATTAACCTAAAATTGTTCCCGAGGGTTGAGGAAGTAAAAGCAGTGGCCATGTGCAAGGGACATGTGGCCCTCCAGAGATTTAGGCAAGTATGTTCCTCATTATCTGACAACTCATCTTTTTTGACTGGAAATGCCAAAGTTTGAACCTGGGACTTTTTGCACACAAATCATATGCTGGGTTCCTTCTCTTGTTTCCATACACAGTTTTCTTTAGTTGGATATCCTTAGTTGGATCACCCAAAGGAAAAGGGGTGAGAAGTACAAAAGAGGAAACCCTCCCTCCCTCCCTCCCTTCCCTCCCCCTCCCTCCCTCCCTCCCTCCCTTCTCTTTCTTTCTTTCTTTCTTTCTTTCTTTCTTTCTTTCTTTCTTTCTGCCTTCCTTCTTATCTTCCTCCCTTTCTCTTGCATCCTTTTGGAGTAGGGTATGGAAGAATCAAAATACTGTAACTCAGTGTTTCTCAACCTTGACAATTTTAAGGCATGTGGACTTCAACTCCCAGAATTCTGGAAGTTGAAGTCCACATGCCTTAAAATTGTCAAGGTTGAGAAACACTGTATATTGTAACTAGTCTCAGCCTCTCTACCTCAGCCAGAGCAAGGATAGAGATTTGATCCAATCCAAGAGCCAGGCCCAATCTCTAACCTACTTAAATTCAATGGGTGATGTCAGGGTCAAATTTAAGGATTGACATCTTCCTTTTCTCTCTGCCAGGAAAGATGGGAAGCCACCATTCTCAGGTTTTTTTTTCTTCTTTTTTTGTTTTGACACAGAAGAAGTCTCCTTGCAGAATAAAACAGGCAGCTACTATTCTCTTCTATAAACCAACACAAAGCACACTCTATGCTTACCTAGCGTGGAGTGCCTTCTGCTTCCCTGTTTGGAGAAAAGGACAGGCAGCTGAAGCGCAGTTGCCTTCACAAGCAAGCACACTCAGAATGTTTTCAGGAATGCCCTGTGTTGAGTCTGATCATTATTGCCTGTCCTTTGAAGGAAGCGCTTGGTGGCTGAGATATAAAGCCAGGCTTGCAAGAATGTCTGGGTGCTTGCAGGTAGCCTGCAGATGGGTGAAGCTGAAAGGGAAAGGAAAATCTTGCTGGGAGTCCCAAAGGACAAGGGATGCAATGAGGTCACATACAAACTACAAATAGAGGGGCCAAAATAATGTGGCTTTTCTTTATTATGTCAGATTTATGAGTGTGTTGTAAAAAAGATGACAAGCCAATTCAGATAAAGGATGCTCTGGATAATAGGCTGGGGTGGGGTGGGGGGAAAGGTCCATGTTTGAGTTCACCCCTCAGCAGTGGAAACTGACCGGATGACTTAATTTTGACTGCTCTTTCTCAACCCTGATTCGTTTACAGGATTGTTTTGGGCGGAAATTTGGTTTGCATTCCTGGAGGAAAGGGGAACATACCTTGAACAAATAATTACCAGATAATAAATAAACAATGAAGTAAGGAAGGCATTATCTCCCTTTCCATTTATATTGGAGCAATTATTTTAACTGAAAGAATGCAGAGATAGTGCTGTCTGTGGGGAATCTTTTTCAGGTGGTCTGGAAAAAGTTCTTTCTCCACATGCTCTGCACAAGCACACTCTGGCAGGGTAGCTTATTTACCACAAATTCTCAGATGGTAAAATTTACCCTGTCAGCTCTGTTATTGCCTGATCCTAGGGCAGAATTTGGCTCGGGTATGCCAAACACACTTGTCTGCCTCACTACTCTGAAATGGGAAATTCTAGGATGTGGACTTCATGAAAGGCTTGTGAATACAATTCAATCTTTATTTTTAAAGTGTTTGCATGCTTATTTTGCAAATAATGATATGGTGTATTTCATATTGGGTTGTAAATAAGATTGAAGTTAGTTTTGTTAGTAATTTTATTAAACATCACAAAAAGATAAAAGCTAATACAAGTTTTTTTTTAAATTAAAAACAGAAAGTGAAGAAAAGAAAAAAAACCAGAAAGAGAAATAGAAAAGAAAAAACAAGGATATAGTAAAGAAGAGAGTCAGTTTGATCTAGTGATTAAGGCACCAGGCTAGAAACCAGGAAACTGTGAGGTCTAGTCCTGCTTTAGCTATGAAAGCCCGCTGGTGATCTTGGGCCAGTCACTTTCTTTCAGCCCAATCCATCTCACAGGATTGTTGTTGTGGGATAGAAGGAGGAAGGTGTGTTAAATATGTTGGCAGGCAGGCAGGCAGGAAGGATGTATAAAGAATGACTTCCCCTTTTATAACAATAAGTATACATAATTTTAGTAACTTATCACTTTCTCTTTATATACAACCTCTTCTTCCCATATCTCATCTATAAACAACTCTTTAAAGCCTTCTTGTTCAGATCAGCAAAACCTTCATTAAGGGTTACCAGAGATAGCAACATGTTGATTTTAACCCTCAACAAATAAACCAACTTTATATTCCTTCCTTTTGCTTTTAACAAACTTCACTTCTTTTTATTTTTTCTGTCTCTTCCCACAAATTCTTCAAAGTTTTAACAAGTCTTTTTTTGTAAATCCAATATAAGAAAGTTATCCAGGATCCAGTTTGGGTTTGTTATTTGTATATCTCTTTTAATTATTAAGACATCATCTGGTTTTATTTGTATATTCGGTATAGCATCTTTTTTCCATATTATTCTTGTAATCTATCACTTTTTAAAATCCATTTTCAGATCTGTCTCAGTCTTGTCCACTCATGGCTTATTTCTCTTCCATAACATATTTTAATCTATGTACAAATGGCAGACTCTTAAAATTAACTGTGGGTGTTCACAAATATACTTCAATATATCCAGTTTAAAATATTTTGCTCCATTCTGAATTAGTAAGCCAAATTTAAATGTTCTCCTTTCATTGTAATCCTTAGTTCATTCTGGTTCCCTCTAGTGTCCAACCTTCAAAGTCCCATCCTATCATCCTTTTTTAAATAATTCAAAATAAAAGAATTTTCCCATGAGAAAGATTCTAATAATGAATTCCAAACTCTTATTTCAAATCCAGCTAGATCCTTGGTCCATTTGTAAATTTCTGAAATTAACATTCTAATCTCACTTTTACTGTTTATTTAAAACAAAATAAGCCCTTAAACTTACATTTAAAACTTCTTTATTAGGGATTGAAGGAAACTCACCTGGTACTGTAAAATGTATTGATCCAAAGGTTTCCCAAGCTGAAAAGCTGTTAGCAAGCAGTGAACAAGCAAACCCAGTGTCCATAAAAGTGCTTACCATGCTTTGAACCAGATGGCTATTCCCTCATCTCCCAGAACCCTGCTGGAGACCTCTATCCTGTTTTCTCCTCATGAAGAACAATTATCTGGAGCACTTGTGGGTGATCGCAAGTCCTCTCCATGTCCAGAGAGGAATTACAAAGAGCTGGTCTATTTGCTGGGTTTTCATTCCATCGTGATCATCATTTCCAGTTTTAGTGGAGCTGTCTTCAGTTTGCCATTTCATCCCCAGAAATCATAAGATTAGAATTTGGCAATGAGGTATATTTCTAGCAAAAGGAAGAATTTCTCATTTTAGAAGCAAAAATCTTAAGCCATGGTGGCAGATGTAGGGGGTTTTTTTTGCCAGCTCCATCTAGAAGTTGTGTTAAGATCAGTTCTTTGGATGGTCATATGGTTAATTGGGCATTTTCTTCACTGTTTGATAGGTAATACCCATCTTTTAGTTTCAGTTTCCCATGAGCTTGAGTCAGGACTATGTTTTCTCCAATGACTGATTCATACTGAACCTCCAGTGATGTAAAAAAATGAAGAACTCTCAAATATCACAACCTTTAATTTGTCTCTCCAGCAAGCTCCTATTTTGCAAGCTCGTAGTGCAATAGAGGAGTAATAATTCTGACCTACTTTGCAGGGTTGTGGTTAGTGTTCCTGGCAGGGTAAAAATGAAACATCTTGAGCATAACAAATAAATATTTAAAATTAATATTAGCCAGCCCACTTAATAACTGCATTTCAGAAATACTATCAAAGCCAAAAGATGAGAGCTGGGGGGGGGGGGGGG
>NW_015386175.1:1345950-1367908 GCF_001527695.2 Protobothrops mucrosquamatus | reverse complement strand
CATAGTGAGGGCCCATTTGGAGACTATTCAACTATTATTATTTTTATTTCTCCTCTTAGTAGTAGTATGGCGGCTGCTGCTTCTCCTACTAGTTTTTGGAGTTTGGTTGGATAACGTTATGCTAATAAAAGTACTTCAGATCCATGTGGACTAATGGTAACTTATTGAATATAGACATGTAGTTTTCTTGGCAATAAATAAAATGATTTCTTGTTGTCTCCTTCCCATTTTTTAGCTTCATAGCATAGCCTTGGCTATCCTGGTGATTCATCTATTCAAGTCATTACCATATCTAACCCCACATAGCTTTTTGAAATAGGTTAACTTATCAGTGTGCTAGTGATATCAAATTACTAAATGGTTGCGGTGGGCTGGGCCAAACAAAGAAAAGAAATCTAGATAAGACAAAAATAATTCTAGTGGTGGGCTATAACTGTGAATGTTCTGACATGTTCTAGATGATGGTCATACACTTCATCCTTCTACTCTGAGGCCAGAAGCACTTTTTATCAACTTTAGCTAATACACCAGCTGCCTCCAATCCTAGATAATAATGGCCTAAAACCAGAGATTCATTTACTGATAACCTCCCGGGTTGATTTCAATTATGTCCTCTGTATGTCTTTCAGAAATTTCAACAGATGGAAATGCTAGAGCTAGCTTGGTGTCTGAAATAGTCCCTAAAGACCGTGTGACAGCCATTTTGAAATCCTTAACTTGGCTGATCATTTGTTTCCAGGTACAATATGAATGTTGTTTACTGTTCTTACAGTTCTAAACAGCTTGGGCCCAGAACATCTAAAAGGGTCCTTTCTCCTGCAAGATACTTAACTACCCACTAAGATCCACTCAGGGAAGCTCTCCTTCCATGGATTGCAGTCCTCCTGACCGGAGGAATAGGTGGGGTCAAGCTTTCCCTTTGATTATGCTGCATCTGTGAGATCCATTCCCCAGTAGATAATGTGTGCCTTGAAGATGGCTTTAAAAACACATCTTTGTCAATTGACCTACATTCTTTAATTGTTCCATTTTTTAAAACACTCTGACCAAAATGGCAATATTTGTTTAGTCATTCATTTATTCATGCAATTTCTATAGCTGCCCATCTCAGTCAATGACTCTGGCCAGCTTACAAATCCAAAGCTATAAAAACAATTAAACAATAACAAAAATGTAAAACAATAAAAAAAACCCAATCCGAAATAAATACACACAGCAGTCAATTTTGTAAGATTTGACATTTTTAAAATATATTTTATCTATTTAAAATTGTTACAGGTAGTCCTTATGCAATCACCAATACAAGCCAGTTGCCAAGCATCTGAATTTTGATCATATGACCATGGGGGACGCCCCAATGGTTGTGTGAAAAACTGTCATAAGTCACTTTTTTCAGTGCCGTTATAACTATGAACAGTCACTAAACGAATGATTGTAAGTCAAGAACTACCTATACTTGGTTTTGGATATCCTATACCAGTGATGGCAAACCTTTTAGACACCGAATGCCCCAAAACCACCCCGCTCCCCTGCCTGCCCCGCTCTGCTGCCTGCCGCCCACCCACCCCCACTCTGTCCCCCACCCGCCCCACCCGCCCGCAGGGCCTCCTACTGCCTCCATGGTCCGCTGCAGTTTGCCCAGGCAGCCCTGCAGTGCCCCAGCGGCCACGCCCTCTGCCCGTGCCTTGCAGCATCTGTGCGCGACGGGGTGCGAGGGTGGAGTCTTGTCCCTGCTGCCCGGCTGCCATGTCCTTGGCTGAACTGCTCTGTGCGGGCCGCACCCAGGGGTGGCTCTTCGGGGGGCTGCTGATGAGGAGGGGGCCATGGGGGAGGTGGGGCTGGGGCGACAGCGCACATGCCCACAGAGAGGGCTCTGAGTGCCACCTCTGGCACGTGTGCCATAGGCTCGCCATCACTGTCCTATACACTACCAAGGGTAGTCCAAAACTCAAACCAAGGCATTCACTAATTTGTTGGTTTTTAATGGATCCAAAATGCATTTTGAAATCACTGGCTTGGGGAAAAAATGCCAGATAAATAAATTTCTGCATTAGGGATGGAAATGCCTTTGTGAGGGTAAGTATTAATTCGGGGTATAAGAAATGACACATTTGAACATTTTCTGATTTTTTTTTTTGTGCAGGTTTTAAAATACAGTAGTTAAATCTATTTATTGCTTTTGAGGCATGAAGTTGGGGAGTTTGAGTGGTGGTCTAAAAAGGGACACAACTGTCACCTGCACCTTGTGCTGCAAATTTCTCACTAATGCCTAAAGAGCGGCAAAAATGTATTCTATTTTTACAAATACGGAGGGGGCACATAATACAGACTGTCTCTGATATCAATCAGTAATGGAAGGGATATATTAGCTGGAAATAATAAAACCTTAAGTGATGCCAAGTGGCACAGTTGCCCCCCCCCCCAGTTACTTAAGTTGTTGCAAAAAAAAAGAAAAAACCCAAGGCTGCGTTTCATTGGGAGGAGGATTTTGCTCCCATCCCAGGGTCATTTTCCTTACAAGACCGCTCTATATTTCACCTCTACTCTGAGGCATGTTCCATTGCCTGTGCGGCCCAAGAATTGTGTTATTCAATGGATTAAGCAAAGGACACCAAATCTTTAAGCCACTTTCTCACCAAGCCATTTTATTATATATATATATTTTGGCACTCACGTGTCCCTCTAGATCCGTGGTGGCGAACCTATGGCATGCGTGCCATAGGTGGCCCGCAGAGCCCTCTCTGTTGGCACGTGCACTTGATCTCTAAAAGGTTCGCCATCACTGCTCTACATGCTTTGCCTCTTGCAGTGATGTGGACCCAGTTTCTCATGTGACTTGGAAATCTGGCAAACAGATTTGCTCCTCAGAGGAGAGTGAAGGAAGAGGAAACTGATTTTCTGAAGAAGTCCCAGTCAGTGGAACTAAAAATCAGTGTCTAGAAATCATAATAAACCATTATTAGCATTTGTGTCAGAGAGCAGCTTGAAAAAGGTAGCCAGGCACTGGAATGCTCCCCTAACATTCCTTGATAGAATCTGCAAATGGAAGATACAGTGGACTCTCTGTCCTATAGTCAGTGCTGAAATAAAATCTAACCAATCAGCTTTGAGGCATAGAATGGAGGTGGGGGAAAGCATATTTCTTTTGCCTTCTTAGACAGCAAAACGTTTTTGGGCTGGTCTTTGCACTTCCAAAGCCTGTGTGCCTCAGAAAGGGTTAAGAAGGAAGGCAAGCGCATTGAAAATTGGCTGCAACCTAGCTAAGTGAAACAGAAACAGGTGTGCAATGAAAGAAAATGTGCCGGCAAGTCTATTTGTGCATATCCATTTAGGATGCTCAGCTGCTTGAAACAGGTGCACTCCTCAGGTAGATATGCCATTTCATCAAGCTTTGGGCTTCATTGCGTAGCAACCTACCCCAAGGATCTGTCCCCACACCTTCAAATAAAAAGGACTGAGCCTATATCCAGAACACTGGGGCAAACTCCAAAGTCAAATGGCAGAGCAGGGTGGCATTATAAGGTGGCAAGATTAGGGTGGCTGGAGGTGAGGCCAACTCTGGATTTCCCAGTCCAGGAGCCCAGATGGTTTAATTAAGGCCAGGTCTGGAAGCCATTTGCAAACGAAATCATTTTCGCCTTGATACTAAGGTTCGCACGTTCAAGGTTCATCCCAGTTTGGCCTTACAAAGAAAAGGGAGCTTTCTTTTTTTTTTTTTTAATCAGCTTGTCTTGTCTAAAGACATGCATCTTATTCTATTTTATACTCCAAAAGGATGGCTGGGATTTTGCCTCATCCAGAAACTAAACTTCTAGTGACCCATTTAATCTGCTGAAGTGAACCTTCCTAGATCCAAGGGCTGATGCTTCCACCTGTGTACTAAAGACAGAACTGGAGGGACAACTCTAGAGCATCCTCTCGCCTCCTTGTGTTTAAACTTCAAAGCCCACAATTTGCAGCCAGGAAAACAAATTGGGAACACATTTGCAGGACAGGGAAGTTGCATAAGATGGATGGTAAGCAATCAGGGCTTGGCCTGCTGGTTTTGATCAACTAGAACTGAAGCCTCAAATTGCAGCCATTTCTGGCGGACCTCTTTTGGTGGAGCTACAATGAAAAGCACTAAGTTGTTTTTCTACTGATGCATCTAGATATCATCCTCAACTGCAGCTGGAAATGGGTTAGCTGTGGTGTTTTTTTCTCCCCCTTTTTCCCAAAGGGAGGGACCATTTCAGGGATGGGAATTTTTGCTTTTTAAAGAAAAAGAACAAGTTGTTATTTTGTTTCAAAAGCCTGCCAAACCTGTTTAACCAGAAGATGGGATAACTATGGGTGGGCGTGTATATCTGAGTGCAGGGTTATGGGCCATGGATATTGAGGCCTCTGTCAGAAGCTATTGTCACTCTTCTGCTGAAGATGCCAATAGTGTTTGCTGTGAAGTTTCTATCATACCCCGACACATTATATAAAGTACAGTGTGCTTAGGCAAATAAAATTTAAGTATATTCCATTGCAAGTTTAAAATAATCATGCGTGTGTTCCTCATTTGCTGTGGTAACACCATATCTTGCATGGTTTTCCTCCTCTAAGCATTTTCAATGACATTTGCATTAGCAGAGAGATTTTCAAACTATGTGTTGGGAACCTTCTGGGAGTCACAAACAGTGGAGAAGGGAGTCCTGTTTTTGAAATGACAAAAACTCAAGACTTTGGAGTATTACTAACTTCAGTGTAACCACTAGTTTATTGGGTGAAAGGGAGTATGGACATAGGGATACATTGTTTTAGGTTGCAGACAAATCAGAATTTAAGAAAGGTTGCATTAATATTTTTAGAAAGCTAGTCTAAAAATATTCATTGGAACTTAAGCCCCATTGACTTACATAGGAAGTATTAATAATTTCTCCAGTCTGCCCTTCCATGTACCCCTCTGACTGTACATACCTCTCAGGTCCCGATGTGCAACTTTCTTTAGCTTGAGAACAACTCTGATGGGAAGATGACTCCCTGTTTACAGGTGGGAAACTTTTGAGATAATTTAGGAGCAATTCAGAGAATAAATGAAGTTGGGTTTACATCGAAGCCTATTCAAAACAAGAGCACTACTGTATTCCCTGCTAATTGGCAAGGGCAAGAATTGGGAATCTATTTGAACCAGAGATCAGATTTACTGCAGGAATCTTGGAACTGCACGCTTTGAGTGGGTTGGGCTCAAAACAGGCATGGGTACCACATTGTGGAGTAGTCTCTGCCTTTTCCGACAGTCACATGTACACTTTTCATTCACTCAACCACAGACACTGGAAGTAGTTATTAAATTCCATTAAGCAGGCTATTTTAAAATTTCATTGCAGCATAAAGAGGGACATCCTAGTGTTAGAAACTGGAAGGTCCATATAGGTTTTTGATACATGATCACTCTGGATGCCCTGAAATCTCCTGCTTTGTGCATGTTCTCAAATTAATCAGTTTAATATTTCATCAAATAATAAAAATTGCCCATGTAAAGAGAAGTCTCCCAATGTCTCAACTGTACCTGTGCATCACAATGAAATTATAATTATATCTTAGTGAAATTTGGTCTACATATTCGTTATAAAATTTTGTGCTTCAAGCAACAAACTAAAGGAGAGCTGGGAGAACCAAATACTGGGCTAGGAAAGATGCAGAATATCATACAGCATTTTACTTTTAAAAAGATATATTGAAAGATAGTGTGTGTGTGTGTGTGTGTGTGCGTGTGCGTGTGTATATATATACATACGTATATATATATATATATATATATATATATATATAATCTAAGACTGTTTCTGAAGTTTAAATACCCCACATAATTTTCCAATACTCAAAGAAATTAATTTAAATATAAAAATAATAAAGGCAAGGTTAAAAAAAACACCAAATAATATATGCCCTGAGATTGACTAAGCAGAATAACATTGCATATATTTAGGATAGATTTAGAAATTGTATCCACAAAGAAGAGGTGTGAAAACCTGAAGAACCAAGAGCCAATTACAATGGCTAATGCTAATCTCAAAATGAAATTATTCAAATTAATCAAACCTGCTTATAACTGGGATGGAGGGGGGGAGAGACAACAAGTCTTTACAATGAAAACAATATTGACATTTATTTTTATTAACTGGGAAAGTAGCGGTCTCTTTTGCTTCTTCTTCATACCATGTCAAGAAAGAAAGAAAGAAAGAAAGAAAGAAAGAAAGAAAGAAAGAAAGAAAGAAAGAAAGAAAGAAAGAAAGGGCATGGTCTTTGAAATTGGGGTGCAAAAGAATTTTAAAGCGCTGTTTTTTTTCCCAGAGATATTTTTCTTCATGTTCAAGATAAGATATAAAGTGGTGGATTTCTTTAAAAAAAGGCAGCCATTTAGTTTCTTTGTATGTTTAGAACTGGCGCCTCAGCTCAGGATGTGTCCTGGGGAGGGGGCTATGAAAGCCGACTGAAGCAGTGGCCTTCTGCTGGCCTAGCCAATAAAAGCTCTTGGGCTTTTCCCCTCTCCAACACAGGAGTGGCTCTGCCCTGGCTAAGACTTGAGACCTTCTTCCTCCAATCCTAAGAAGCAGCAGCAGGAGCCTGTAGCTCCTTGAGGGAGGTTAGAACCCTGAGGCCTCAAGAGAGTTGACCGTTTTTTTATTTTTTTAAAGGAGCTTTTGTTATGTGTGTCTGTCTGGGGGCAGAATCTAAAAGATAGGCCTTTTGGAGCACCACAAATAGACTGGGAGAAGGACCGGCAAAAAGTTCTTGGAAGACCCTGAATAGGCGACTCAGTGGTCATTCAGGATCCCTCCAGGTTTCAGCAGAATCTGGAGCCCATCAGGCTTGTTAAGAAGCACCAAGCATCCAACCTTCCTTCTTGACTTCATTCAGTAGGACCGCAAGGCAGGCAGACAACTGATAGGACCCTCCAGCTGGGAGCTTAACAGCATCTCTCCAGTGCAAATCTGCCAGGAAGCCTCTCCTGGCTCTGTGCCCCCCTCCCTTCTCCCCTTCCCTGCCACCCCAGCTTCCAACTCCACTTGGTATGTTGCAAAGAGTTCAGCATCAGCATGAATCTGTAACTGCAAACTGCATACATGTGAACTTTCCTGCGGGATCTGCAAATTCTTAGCAAAGTTGCAATCTTCTCTATGAACACACCGTGCCACATGCATGCTCCTGTACCTAAATGTCCTCCAGTAGGGTTATTTATTGCAGTGTCATCAAATTAAAAAAAAAATCTATTCCCCTCCCCCCCAGGAAAAGAGCCACCCGGGCAACATTTTAAGATTTTAATCGCCTATGGAAACCAAACGGTGGGAAATTGAGAAATAAAGGCAGTTTCACTGGAGCTCCAAAAGTATCTGAATTGCAGAAGACGGTGAATGGGAAACATTCTTGTTTTGTGTGATCTCATATCAAGCGGGTTGCCCTTTACCAGGCACGGAGAATAAATAACATCGCACCTGAGTTCTGCGCTTTTCAGTTAAGGGCACAGTCTATGGCTAACTTTCTACGAAGTGTTTAGGAGCCGCGCTTTGTGGCGGGTGAAATTTAGCACACCCCGAAAAATCGGGTGTTCAGTTCGTTCACCTCAACAGGGGCAATAAAACAGCTCCAATCGGTTCTTCGCCTGTTACGGGGAAGGGAACCGGCGACCGCGCGGCCGAACCGAGAGCAAGAAAGCGCGCGGAGTCGGTCCCACGAGCACGAAGGCCTTGTGTCTGGCCGGGCGGGGCGTTTTCTCGGAGAAGACGCCGGTTCCTTCCCAGTGCGGCCGCGGAGATCTCTTCCGCCTCTCCTTTCCCAGCCGCAGGATCCTTTGCAGAGGCGAAGCGTCCGGCGAGGCTTGGGCTCCGCGCGCGGCTGCTGCTCAGGCGCTCGTCGCTGCCTCCGGGCTACAGATCGAGACCTGGCGGGGCGTCCCTCGGCGGGCTCGTCGCTCAAGCAGACAATGGTCCGCTCTCCCGCGGCGTCGGAGGTCAGCCGAGCCCGAAGACTGGGAAGGCGGCAGAAGTGACTCGGACAAGCCCTCGAGGGGCACGGCGGGAAAAAGCCCCAGCAGACCCAGACGGCGAAGTCGGACAGAGTCGGCGCGCTGAGCCCGGCGGGAGGAGGGGGGGGGGAGAAGAGTGCTGGGTCGCATCGTTAAGGCCAAAGCTCCCCACCTCCTCCAGAAAAGCCGGTTTCCTCCGCGGCTTCCTTTGGGGGCTTCTCGGAAGCATCTGGCCGGCTACTGTTGGAAACAGGCTGTAGGGCCTTTCGGGGAGAGCCGGGAAAGCAGCTGGGGAAGAGTGGTTTCCTTCCTAGCGGGAGCGGCGCTTCGGCCGAGGTCAGCGTTGCGCTTAGCGCTGGTTCCGCGCTGTTTTTTACTCCGCAGTTTCTGCCCTTACAGCCGAGACGGAGCCAAGCAAAAGGGACTCGAACTCTTACCTTACTTTCTCCGATTCCGAGCCTTTGTTTGCAAAGGAGGGGGGGGGAAGGAAATTGTGTGTGTGAGAGAAGGGGGGGGAGGAGGAGGGAACGGTGCATCAAGTCTGTGGGCCTCGTGGTACTTGGCCTAGCGGTTGTGTGTGTGTGCTCGGAAGAGAGACGGGCCGTGGGGCAAGATTTGCACCAAATCTTGTGCAAAAGGAACTTTAAAAACCCGTGTCAAATGATCTTGTTCCCATTAATTCGGACGAGATAGATTCAGACGTTGCTCTTAAAAAATCCACTGAGTGCAAAAGTATTCCATCTTACAGCTTTTTCAACTGGTTGTTTTTTTTTAAATGATTCCTCCCTCCCTCTTCATTATTTTAAGACGTTCCTCCTCGACGAAAGATTAGGAAAATCCACACAACCGTGCAAATAAACGTTGAAAACACTAGGCCGGTCTTTTTGAAAATTCCCAAGCCTGAAGGTTTCCCCACCTCCCAACCGAGTTGAAGTGGAAACGGAGAGAGAGACCGAAAGAACTCGTTTGCTGCTTTCTTCTCGGATTCTTTTTAAAAAAGGCCTTTCCGTCTGGGAAACGTAAATGAGGCATGGAGAGAACAGTTCTTTTCTGCACGCTTCTACTATGAAAAATAAGAACAGGCACATCTGCTATTTTCGAAACCTCAGGACAATGAGTTTTTTTCAAAAGGCTGTCTGGCTTTCCTAATAAGGCACTGTGCTTCCACGCCATTTAAAATGGGATTGCCACCTTCCACGTCTTTTTAAAAGGGGGGGAATTAAAGACCAGGATATCCACTAAATTTCTCCCGCTGGATTGGGGCGCTGGGCAGCGGCTGGTCAGTTGCACGATCCACTTAGAAAACTCGGGTTAATTTCACTCTACCCGCCCGGATACAGCTCAGTGTCTCGCCCGCTCCGCCGCCTTTGGAGCGGGCTGCGTCCTGAAAATACGGGCCCCTCGGTTTCTCTTTCCTCACCTCCACCTCCGTCTACTTTTCTTGCTTTAAAATGTATATATATCTTCATGTCACAACCGTTTTCCCTTTAAAAGCACAAACATCCAATTTGGCTCAGTGTAATAAAATCAGCCGGAGATCTTTAAACGCTACCATTCCGCTGAATTAAGTTGTGAAATCTAATCTATTATATCCATAAAGGAGAATGCTTTCATTGTAAATTCAGGTTATAAAGAAAAACTCTTACCTGAAGCAGTCGAGTCTCTCCCCCCACCCCCACTGCCGAATCCTCCCTCCCTCTTCGTATTTGTTACTGGATGGTTTATCAAATTACTTAAAAACGCCGGCCTCCCTTCCCTTCCCCCCCCCAATATCTCATTGGAACCAAAATTAAATGTGGCAAGACGTCTCTTTTAACAGCATGAAAAGGTCATAAACTGGGAACAATAACATGAGAAAACATAAGATACGAAATTATTCCAGCCCCTCACAACCGATGTTCTGTGATTAATTTGGAACTCAGCTTCCCAATACCTCAGCATCCATTTAGTCAGTCTCTCTCTCTCTCACACACACACACACACACACACAAACGCACACAAATCAGTTGCAAAACGGCTGGAATACATGGATCTTCACCCACAACAAAGGTGCAAATAATTTTCCGGACCTAGGAATGTGGTGAAACCGCATGGCGATGTAAGTGTGACTACCAATGGAGCGTCCGGACTGCAGACAAAAAAGGGAACCAATGTAAAAATTCATTTACTGGCTGGACGGGTAAAAGACCCCTGAAAACAAAAGTATCTTGGAATTCTGAAAGCCTAAAAGAGCCAGGGAATATAGAAGATAATGGGGGGAGAGAGAAGAGAAATAGTCCCCCCAATATTTGAATAGACAAAAAAAAAAAAATCGAATTTGGGACCAGGCTTTTTTTTAATCAATTTCTGGAAAAAAGGAAGAAAAAAACAATATCCAAATACATCCATAGTTAATATCTCTCAAAAGAAATTTAGAAATACAGAAAAGAAATTTACAACCCAGTAGAACCCTGTCTGGAAGCTCCAGATCAAGGAATAAGGGCAAAAATAATTATATAGCAGATCCAAACTTTCTCTATGAAGGAGAGGAGGTGGAAAGGGGGTGGGGTGTCTGCTGGATGTAGCTTTTGTCAGATCTTGGGAGATTTATTAATGTGTGGCTAATGTCCCCAGTGTTTTATCCTCCTAAAGCCCTGCCCGATTTCCTAGTCTAACCTTTTATTTTCATCTAATTATTTTTTTACACTGCTACTTCCAACTCAAGCCTTAAGAAAAAGTGAGGCAAAAAGAGAAGGGGGGGGAGGACAGGGAGGCAGACAATGCCATACTGAAGAAGTCTAACACCCAGTTACAAAAAAATAAACTTGGGCTTTTGGAAACAATCCTGGCCATATATAATTGGGGTAAAAAAGGGATGATGATCAAAATAAATTTAAATAGAGGTAAATTTAAATGGGGGGGGGGGGGAAGCAAGATCCTGAGCCCAGGATAGTAGGCAACATTAACTGCAGAGTCAGGAAAATCCATAAAAGAAAAGCACTTATTAGCCAAAGACAGGCAAGCAAAATCTCCATTTCCTAAAGAATAATCCCAGTACAAAAATTTTGCAAATTACATGGGCTGATAAATGGAAAGCAGAGACTGGCACAAACAAAAGGGAGGCTGGTACAGAAACACCTTTTCTTAATTCAAGAAAAATGTTTGTCAAACAAGTAAGTCCCATGTATGGTTCTGAAGAGGTAGGACAAAGTTGCAACAGAAAGCAAAATTTTATTATGTATTCCCCTCAGCTAAAAGGACCCAGAAAATGTATTACCTTTCAGGGGAAAATAAAAGAGTGGGAGACACAGAGCTATCATTTGAACAAAACAAAGCAAAGAACAGTTAGCTTCATTTACATTCTGGGTCAAAAATAGTATTTTTTTAAAAAAAAATCTACAATCCCATCTTAAAACTGGAAAAAAATCCAATCAAGTTTTTAACTGGTTTTATCTCTGTAATTGGATTCTATACATGCTCTATTCCTGAGAAGCAATTGTTACTGAAGGGGGGGGCATTGGGAGGGGAGGCTTCACTCACCAGAAACTGTTTAGAATTGAAGATGCAGCTCTTAAATGTATATTTTTAAATTCAGGAAGAATGAAAACCAATAAAACTAAAATAAAAATAATAAGCAATTTTTTTATGTATTAGTTAAAAAAGAAACAATTTCCACTCTTAACAGTTTTGTACTTAAAATGAGGTTTTAATTTGAATAAAGAATAAAATAATCTGAACATGGCCTGGTCAATTCTGGTGCAATAAAATATTTTTATTTTAACATGTTTAGCTAATACCGTGTTATAATTGAAATGTTTTTATTTGGTGATAATGTACATTTCAGTAGACTGCCTGGTTCCAATTTACAAACACTTAAGAATTCTAGTAACATTAAGTATTGGTGAATTTCAAACTGAAATACACGAGATTTTTCCTTGCCATTAGGAAAGACTATCTCTTGAATATATCCAAAAAATAAAATAGAAAGATAGGGTGAGATATTTGTAAATTGTGTTGCAGTTGCTGACCATTCAATTACCATTTTATTTCAAAAAATCTGGAAGCCAATTGTGGGCAGCTTCCAAAGACAAAAAGTGAGCATGGATAAATGCACTGCATATAAATACTATTCTGATTTTTTTTAAAAAAAATCGAATATTTACACAATATTTTCTTTCAACTCACTTATTACCAAGTATAAAAAATTAACTAATAGTCTTACAGAAAATTATATCCCTTTCCAGACCAATGTACTTTCAATTAACTTTCTAGGCTATTTAGAATACCATCCTCTCATTAAATTGCTTCTGTACAATTTAAGGAAACTGGTTTTATATTTAATACATTAATAAACTGAGCCTATTTAGAGAACTATTTGAATTAAACCTCCGTCTTGCAAATATTTTTGCTTTTGTTAATCACATAGGCAGCTCTCTTTACTCTTGTTTTTATTTTAATCATTTCTAAGGGAAAGTGGGGGAAATAAAAAGATCAAAATATCCACTCATCTAAATGTAATTTATTTATATCTTGTTAGCATAACCAGCAATGCAGAAACTGAAAATACGGTTCAAAATTTGGCCAGCCAAAATTCCAAAACCAGCATTTAGGTATTTCTTATATATATTTACATACTTAAGATAAACATATAATGTCCAGATATGGATAGCAAAAAAACCCCCGTTCTAAACCAGTCTTATACAAAGTTGTATAAGATTTTAAAAACGGTCAAAAATATTTTCGATCACCGGTATCAAAAATTTTACAATTCTGGTTACCGATGCCTACTAACTTCTTGCAATTTTAATTGGCTCGAGTTTGCATTTGAATATAATCCTAACATCACGGCGGGATGAGAGAAAACGGTATTGTTTTGCATTACGACGGCCATACCGACTCGCCTTATTAAGACCTTGAGTAGAAGTTTGGAGCCCCCAACTTTTGTTTTATGAAGGGGTCTTCTTAAAATGTATTTTTTAACATTTAAGTAGATATTAAGGTGTAGATGACAGGCAGAAAGAAATAAAAACACGTACCTGCAAATCCAGAGCGCCAGGCCCATTCCCCTCCCCCCCCCAAGAGCTATTAACACAAAGAGGTTCGGGAAAGGCGGGGTGAAATCTGCACGAGGTGGGGGCGGTCACCTACCCTTTCCCCACCCGCCCGGCCCCAAGAAAACATGCAAATTCAGCGCGGATTCGCTCCGCAAGCTTCGAGCAGGAAGGGCTGCTTTCTCGTTGGGGTATATAGCCTCCGGCTAAAATATTCTGCAGCTCCAGCTGGGAGTGGTGAGAGCCGAATTGGAAGCCGCGCAGATAATTAGATCTGATCCGACCCTCTCCCTTCCCATCGCCACGTGTTCGTGCAGCCCCCCTCGCCTTCGTACATCCGGGCATGCCAGCTTCCTCCGCGGCTTTCAAGTGCAGGGCCGGCCGCGGGATCGAGAACGGTTCCTGTTTCGCTTTGCCGGATCTTAGTTCCTCCGTTCCCCCAATCGCGGAGCTGCTCTCGAGCAGTCCAAGGACCAGCGCTCCTAAAGTCGGTTCTAACCCCTGTGGCGGCAAAGCCGATTTCTTGGGGGGAGGGAAGGTGCAGGTTACCGCAAGCCGAGAAGGGGTTCCCCAAAGCAGCCCTCCTGCTTTCCAGCGGCCTCTCCATTTCAGAAGCGACCGAGAGACGATTCCTCCGCGCCTCTCCAAAGCGTCGCCATTCCTCCCAAGCTCTCTCGTCGCCTCCTCAGCCCGAATCAAAAGTTCTTTCGAGCCAGATCCCTGCCAGCTTCTCCTCCGCCTGTGCCTCGCGACGCTTCCCCCTATCTCGGTCCACTTCTTGCTTCTCGTTGCAGAACGGGAGCCCCCTTCGCGTTCCCTCTCCTCCCTTTCCCCCTCCCCGGCTTGGCTTCCCGGGTCCTTTTTTTTTTTTTTTTTGCCTCCGTCCTCGGCGGCTGCCTCACACTGCAGAGCTCGGGATCCACGCCGGCTTCTTCAGGGCAAAAGGAGAAGAGTTATCTTTCGACTATGTGCATATAATAGATCATAATAAATAATGATCTGCATCAGGACGCTGCCCGAGAGCCTTCGCGGCCCGCCTCTGCTTCGGGTCTCACCCCCAGGGACAACGAAACGAGAGAAGCAGCCACAGATCTGCGGGAAGGAGCGCCCGGGGCGGGCAGGCAGGCAGGCGGGAGAGGGAGGGAAGGAGGGAGATCCAGAGGGAGGAGGGGGGGCCTTTGCTGGAAACTGCCTCCTGAACCTGCCCTTCCCCCTTGCTGGAGGTTTAATCAATGGGGACGCTGCCGCAGTTCTCTTAAGGGGGGACGGCTTCGCTCAGGTCCGCAATTCCGTGCCTGCCCGCGGGAACTCTTAGCAACGCGCGTTGTTTTTTTGCCTGCCGGGGAATCCGAGCTCGGGACTCCGCGCGGCGCTTCCCCCACCGTAAAGCAGACCCAACCGAACCTCAGGCTCGGAGCCCGGGACGGGCGTCCACCTTAAATCGCCGCCGCCGCGCTTTTTCTCACCCATTCCGGCGCTGGGCCAATCAGGGAGACGTTTCACCTCCCTTGAATGACTCGCTCTTTGTTTGCGGAGGGAGGATCGACGGGTGGGGGAGGCCCGGCGTTTAAGCCAATCAGCGATCAGCCCTGCCTGGGTGTGCGTGCTCTGAAATTCCAGCTTGCGCTCGGGGATGCCCTTACTAAGCGGGACTGAAATCTGCCGGGCTTTGCTTATTTATACTGGCCTTTCAAACTCAACTCATCCACGGAGCTATTAGGCCGTCCGTCCGTCTGTCTGTCTGTCTGTCTGTCTGGGGCAATAATGTTTGAACAGGCCTTGCGATCTGTGAGCGTTTCAAGGGGAAGCGTATGATTGATATTTCAAATGCGTCTCATAAAAGAGGCCACACCGCCGGGTTACTTACAAAAGTAATACCGGGGGGGGGGGGCTCTCCCCAGAACGACCTTCCAGCCCTCGGTTGAACCCCTCCGGACGGATCAAAGCGGAGAAAAGGCACGCTGGCTTTTTATTTTGAAGGGTCAAATCCAAATCAAGCTGGTTCCCTAACATTACTAGTTAAAGACTGGGTAATATTTCCAGTTTAATCTATCAGCATATTCTAGGGGTTGTATGTGTGTGTTTAAGGAAAGCAACCAGGTAGTGCAACCCCTGAATGGTTTTAAATATAGCAGTTTCTTAAACAGTGAAATGCTGTTAATTGTTGCTCAGAAGTAGATTTGATTAGTTTCAATGGGAATTATTCCCTACTAAATGGGCATAAATGTATAGCCTTAAACCGGGGAAAAAAAGAAGCATTAAAACATTCTGAGTACAATTGATGAGAGTTCCTCTTTTACAAACAATAGCAGAGTTGGAAGGGGCCTTGAGGTCTTCTAGTCCAATCCCTGCTCCTACAGGAGACCCTATATCCTGTTAGTCAAGTGGTTGTCCAGTCTCTTCTTAAAAACCTCCAGTGCCTAAAACTTTTTAAAAGCATCTGAATAAAAGTATATAATTTTATTTCCTGTGATAAGCAAAATATCAAGAAGTGAATACTTCCTTGCTTTTTACGTTCACCTTACGACAGTGGTGGTGAACCTATGGCACGGGTGCCAGAGGTGGCACTCAGAGCCCTCTCTGTGGGCACGCACGCTGTCGTCCCAGTCCTAGGCCTTCAGCTGGGTTTTATAAAACCTTTTCGCTTTAGGCCTCCGCCGCTGTGTGCAAAAAAAAAAAAAAAGGTTCAATCAATCAGTCAATTTCAGCTTCTTGTGGAAAAAAGGAGATCTTACAAAGTTGGAATTGATTGATTGAACTTTTTAGTCCCACCCAGTCTGCTGTTACCACTGCAGCCACGGCCACCCAATGGGCCACACCCACCCAGCACCCGACAATGCATAAGTGGGTTTTGGGTTGCAGTTTGAGCACTCGGTCTCTAAAAGGTTCGCCATCACTGCTTTATGACATTTTTAAAAACAAGAAATAGATTAAAAGATGATATATTAAAGTGTTTCTATGATGCAAAATCCAAAGAAACGGTATTGCAGTAATTCTGCTTCACTTTCAGTAAATCTATCAAAAGAAATCTGAGCATACTTATTGAGAAGTAAATCCCATTAAGTCCTATAGAACATGACTTTCACTAATTAAACAGTAAGTTGGACTAGGTTTCACTAGCACTTACTTCTAAATAAGGATTCATGGACTGGAATTAATTTAGGGTAGCCTCATCAGAAAGCAGCATCTTGTCAATTTTTTGGGAGCTGAGCACTGCTGATGTGATCAGTACATAAATGGAAGACTATTTTGGCAATCCCAGGACTTCTGGCTAGACTATGCAATTGAAAAGGGCAACAGTAAAGTATTTCCATACTGCTTTCAAGAAAAGAGCATGTGTTTAATAAGCAAATGACAACCTCAGGTCAAGGGGGGGGGTTCTTTCCCAAAAATCAGCTTGACTTCCATTTCTATTCTCTATAGCAGGCATGTCAAACTGCTGGCCTGCGGGTTGGATGCATCACGCTGAAACCGCGCCCACCCCATTGCCAGCAATGGGGGAAAAGTTGCGCAACGTCACGTGGCGTCGCAAGTTTGACATGCCTCCTCTATAGCCAGTAAACCACTCCTGTGATAAGGTGTTATTTGGGGCCTCCGTTTCTACATGCCATGTGAACCTCAAAAATGCCCAAGGAAGAAAGCCATGGTACAGGTAGTCCTCGATTTACAACCAGAATTGAGCCCAAAATTTCTGTTGCTAAGCAAGACAGCTTTTAAGTGAGTTTTGCCCCATTTTACGACCTTTTTTTCCTAGTTGTTAAGTGACTCGCTGCAGTTGTTAAATTAGTAACATGGTAAGTGAATCTGGCTTCCCCATTGACTTTGCCTGTCAGAATGTTGCAAAAGGTGATCACATGATCCTGGGTCCCTGTGACTGTCATAAATATGAGCCAGTTGCCAAGCATCCAAATTTTATCACGTGACCATCAGGAAGTGCAACAGTCATAAGTGTGAAAAACAGTCATATGTCATTTTTTTCCACTGCTGTTGTATCTTTGAATGGTCACTGAGTGGTTGTAAGTTGAGGAATATCTGTACAGTTGCTACAAACACAATGCCATAAACCAAGCACTTGGCAATAGGCTGGCTTTGGACCACATGGGTGCTGCTGAATCAGTACTGTCTAGATTTTACCTGACATTCAAATGCTGTTTTCAGCCAGTTCCATATAAAACGAAGGACAGGGAAAGGTTGCAGTTTGATTCCAACACATCTTGGAATAAACCTCCCTGGAGACAAAGGGATTTGATCATATTCCTTCAAAAGCAAAAGGCTCTGTTCAGACTACAGTCCTTTACACTTTCCTGGAAGTAACGCCCACTAAATTCAATTTAGTAAAAATGTGAAGGATTGCCTGACTCTTTTGATCATGGCATCAGATGTCATAAAGGATGACGTATATTTGGATCCCAAATTGCTTATACTGCAATTAACAACGAAGAGGGAGGACAGGAGAAAGGAGACCAAGTATACGGAAGCATTCCAAGGAATCCACAGTTAATCAGTCTAAGTTTTGCTCTTTAATTATCCCCAGAAGGCATGAAGCCAGTTATCCAGCCATGTGAAGACCTACTTCCTGTATACTGTACATGCCTCAGAATGGGAAAGAGAACAAAGCTTGACGCTGTTGACAGAGTGATATTGACTCCGTACTGTCATCCTTCGGTAAGCAGAGACCACCTATCTTAGCTCCAGTTATGTCCATGTTATGATTACCTTTACACATGTTTTCTTGGGGTGCTCATGCCAAGTTCAGAGTTTCCCCGGGGTTGGGTAGTTTGGAGTTCCCCCTTGAAGCAGATCTGAGGCACACAATTTGGGAAGTCAACCATAAAGCAGTTATTCCAACTATTTACAGCAGAAGGAAATTGGGTCACAGCACTGTTATCCCTGATTGTGTTAATCCAGAGCTCAAGCCCTCTGCTCCCCCCCCCCCCAAACCTGATGCGTTGGACTTCAACTTCCATAATTCTGTGCTGAAATAATACCAATAGGATGATCAGATTGAGATTCATCTGGACAGCTTAAGAGTAGTTAGAGCTGCAGCCATGCAAGGCACTGTGGCTGGTCTCAAAGGAGTATCTTGAATATCATTAAGGAGCAGCAAATATTCAGTGTCTATGTTTTATTTTATTCTAGTGGGAATGGTGATTAGGATTTTCTGCCTCCGGCACCAGAACATCTTAAACTGTCTTTGGCTATACTTGTTCAACATCTGCTGTTGGGTGTATCATTACTGTCTATATGTACAGCTATATACACAAAACGTATCATTGGCTATACATTCTGCAATCCACACAGCAGCTGCCTCTTATTTTAGAAATTAAGCACTGGAAGCACCAGAAGTGGCAAAACAATTCCAGACAGTTTGTCACTTTGGAGATTAGCTATTGGCTGGTGTTTCCTAAGTATTTAAATATTTTCTCAGGTTTGTACGGGGCTGCTGGCTAAATACTTGATACTCGTTCTTTGGAACTTGAAGTATTTTCCCACCCCTGGAAAAACGTGGTGTCGCTGCATTCTAAAACATGCCACCGAAAATCTATAGATAAGATATCGAAACCAATGTAGATATTCCCTGGATGTGGCAAGAGATGACAAATCATTAAATCTCTTGCAGTCCAATAATGAGTAACAAATGCATTATGGCATAAGCATTAATATACCACAGACCCCTTCATCAGATGAAGGAAGTCTTAGACAATAACAATTGCCTTCTTGAGAATGAACATCCTCCAAATAATTATTAAGGGTGCTACAGATCTAGCTGTGCCAAAATACTACTCTTTGAATTTTTTTTCAAGCTCATGTAATTTGATAGAAAATAAATTGCTTTAAAAATACATTCAAAAGAGAAGGACAAAAAAAAACACAAGCCAGTGACATCCTTATGGGTAGGATATGAGATTACTGCATTTACTCTACTTACAAAGTGTCTGGGTGGTATGTAAATATATCCTGTTTTTCATCCCATGATGAAAAACTTCGGGAGAACAGAGAAAAACAGAGAGTGCAGAGTGTTTTGCAGCGTTTCTGGCTTTCCAGGTCCCAACTGAATCTCCAGAAAAAGCTTTTCAAGGAAACTCTGCTTGGGCCTTTGGGAAATTAGAGGACAGTCAGGGGGCAGCAGAATGAGGAACAGATGCATAATAAGGTGGAAGGGAACCAATATCCATTAGCAGTAACCAATAATACATGTAGTCCTCAACTTACAACCATTTGTTTAGTGACTGTTCAAAGTTACAACGGCACTGAAAAGAGTGACTTATGACCATTTTTCACACTTAACAATTGCAGCATCCCCATGGTCACACAACAATCAGAAATCGTGTGCTTGACAACTGGCATGTATTGATGAGAGTTGCACTGTCCTGGGGTCATGTGATCACCATTTGTAACCTTCCCAGCTGACTTAACGACAAGCAAAGTCAATGCGGGAAGCCAGATTCACTTAACAAACATATAATTCACTTAACAACTGTGGCAAAAAGGTCTTAAAATGGGGCACAACTCGCTTAACAACTGTCTTGCTTAGCAATGGAAATTTTGGGCTCCATTGTGGTCATAAGTTGAGGACTACCATACAGTAGTTTATTGTAACAATAAACTAAGCACAAAAACTGCACTTTAGAAATTCTAAAGAAATTCTAAGTCACTCTCAGGATATAGAAAATGGAGAAAACATTTGGAAATGAGGACCCCAATTTTTAGTACAATCAAATACTGGTGAAGACTCTTTTCTCACAAGCATTTTCTAATATCACCAAACTCTCACTGAAGGATATCAAATCCATCCTCATTTCTGATGTCAGCACAAGGAATGACTGGATGATGCTAAGAAGGTCCTGTAAGTTATTAGGGAGATCCTCATTCAATCCCTGCCATGTCATGTCAGCCAAATTGTTTTCCAATCTTTTCTTGAAAACCTCCAATGATGGATCTTCCACAACTCCAGGACGCAAGCTGTTCCATTACTTAATAGTTCCTACTATCAGGAAATTCTTATTATCATATTAGATCTGCCTCTGACAAACTCTACCCATTGCTTCTTGTCCTCAGGTACCATGGAGAATAAATTGATGCCCTCTCCCTTGTGGCAGACATTCAGGTATTGGAAGACAGTTGTCAGTCTTCTCTTCCTTAAGCTAAACATACATAATTCCATAGCCGTTATTCATAGGATTTAGCCTCCAGGCCCCTAATCAACTTTGTTGCTCTTCTCTGCACTCTTTTTAGGACCTCAGCATCTTTTTTGTATTGTGGTAAGCAGAACTGGATGCAGTATTCCAAAAATGGCCTCAGTGGTACAGTATAAAGTGGTACTGTCACTTCCCTTGATCTTGATGTGATCCTTTGTTGATGCAGCATAGGTCTGTGTTCGGGGGTTCAGTCTTCCAAAGTGTTAGCAATTTCCCCAGCTTTGTGTCAACCGTAAATTTGATGAGTGCCCCTTCAGTCTTCTCATCTAGATCATTTATGAAAATGTTCAAGAGTACTAAGCCCAAGGCTGAACCTGCGCCACTGCATGCTTCCCTCCACATAGAAGTAATGCCATTGAGGACCATATGCTCAATGTGGTTGGTCAGCCAACTGCAGATCCATCTTCTAGTGGTACTATCTATCCCACATTGTTCTGCCTTACCAAGAAGTAGTCTGTGATCTAATTTATCAAATGCCTTACTGAAATCCAAGTGTGCTATATCCACAGCATTTCCTTGGTCCACTAATTTAGTCATTCTATCAAAGTAGGCAATAAGATTTATTTGGCATGACCTGTTCTTAACGAACCCATGCAGGCTTCTATTAATCACCTTGTTCATTTCTAGGTAGTCACAAATTTTCTGCTTGATTGCCTTATCCAGGATTTTCCCAGTATCAATGTCAAACCGATTGGTCTGTATTTCCGGGATCTACTTTTTTCTCTTTTTGAAGACTGAGATCACATTAGCTCTTTTCCAATCCTCTAGTAGTTCCCCTGTGCTCCTGGAGCTTTCAAAAATTTCATTCAGTGGTTCTGAGATCACATCTGCCAGCGTCTTGTGTACCCTGGGATGTAGAGTTCCTTCAATATTTAGGAAGGAGGAGAAGTAAGAAAGTGTTCTTTCTTACTGTTAACTACACCACCAGAGCAATCTTGGATATACTGTATAAATTTGCTATTTTGCAAAGGTGCCATAGCATTTGATGTTTTTTGCAGCAAGCAGCAAACACAATTATTCTTCTGGAAACCGCAGCACATTGTAGTTTGGGATACAGAGTGGGTCATTTCACACTCCTAGCCTCTAGATCATAGCATACCCCAGACTTGCTATGGATGAAAGCCCGTAATATCTCCCTTGGCATTTGAACGAAAGTTTTTAATCAGTTCAGTATTTTTAGGGTTGCATTGATGGATTGTTCAGAAAAAGTTGCCAAAGTCAACAGACTGAAATACTATGGGGATACATACACATGCACATACACGTGTGTGTGTGTGTGTGTATGCGCATGTGTGTGTGGCTGTCAGTGCCAATCCTACAAGCAGATAAAGACATTTCCAACATGAGCAAATTTTAACGTGTTAGCCGCTTGTTTAAGATTAAGCAAACACTTTGTTTGAATTACTAATTTTGTCATGGCTCAGCCTTGCACCCTACAGAATAATGGACTACAATTCCTATCCCTACCAGCCAGCATAGTCATTGGCCAGAGTGGCAGGGGATGATGAGGGTTGTAGGCCAATACATCTGGAAGGCCTCTAGTTGGGGATGGCTGTTCTGGATGACTGGAAAAAAAATAAGGCAGTAATTTGCTTCTTGGCCTTTTATGTTATTTATCTTTCTGAAAGGATCTTTAAAACAAAAAGCTCAATGTTCTAACTGGATAGCTAGCTTCATCTCACTGATTCCCCCCCCCCCCCCATTTGCATGTACTGGGATAATCTTGGAATCTTTGG
>NW_015386175.1:1281834-1345850 GCF_001527695.2 Protobothrops mucrosquamatus | reverse complement strand
TGAAGTGAGTCAACCCACAGATTGAATATCCTATCCCCAGTTGGGTGGGGGAAAAACATTTTGCTATCTGGCACGCAAAGCATGATGATCAGGTTTATTATTACCCACAAGCAGAAATATCACAATCAACTTTCTTCACCGGGAAGAAAAAATACAAGAATAACAAGGTAGTATCTAAAACTTTCCTTTCTTTTCATAATACAGGTAGTCCTCGACTTACGACGGCGATTGAGCACAAAATTTCCATTGCTATGTAAGACAGCTGTCGAGTGTGTTTTGTTCCATTTTATGACCTTTCTTGCCACAGCTGTTAAGTGAATCACCACCGTTGCTTAGTTAGTAACACAGTTGTTAAATGAATCTGGCTTCCCCCATTGACTTTGCCTGTCAGAAGGTCGCAAAAGGGGATCACATGACACACACACCCAGGACACGGCAACTATCATAAATATGAACCAGTTGCCAACTGTCCGAATTTTGATCACGTGGCTGGGCGGATGCGGCCATAGTCGTGTGTGGAAAACAGCCATTGTAACTTTGAATGGTCACTAAGCAACTGGTTGTAAGTTACTACCTGTATTGAGATTCACTTATTTAAAGTAACTTACCGCTTATCCCTGCCTCCTCTCCTTTCCAGTTGATGTAGCTGCCCATGACCATCTCACATACATAACCTTTGGCAGCTTATTGCAATTAGAAACTGGCGGGGTCTAGAAGGAGAGCCTTAATTGCCGCTGCCACCACTTTGTGGAACATCCTGCCACCAGAGTGAGGAAAGCCCCCAATCTCTTGGCCTTCTCTGTGCGTGGGGGGGGGCACAGAGTATCACCCAATCATGGGACCACCTGGTCCCTTGAGAGTCCCCCCATGTGTAATACGCCAACATTAAGTGGCTGTCATAGGATTTCCCTTCTTTTTGATGTTTAATTGTCCTTATTCTAGCACTGATGATGTTATCTAGTTTAGGTAATGAAATGTCTGCAAGAAAACAACCAAGCTCAGAAAGCATCAAGGACCCAGAATTTTTAAAACATTTAACCCTAATTTTTTTTAAAAAAAAAATCTAGGTCCTTGATGCTTTCTGAGCCTGGTTGTTTTCTTGCAGACATTTCACTATCCAAACTAGGTAACACCATCAGTGCTAGAATAAGGACAATTAAACATCAAAAAGAAGGGAAATCCTATGACAGCCACTTAATGTTGGAGTAATTTCATTTTTAATGTTAATATTAATTTATATATATATATATTTATTGGTTGTACTATATTGTACATTGCCAAGGGCCCCTTTTGGAAGGAATTAGGCAGTTTAGAAATATGATAATAGTAATAGTAACAGTAACAATAACAATAACAATAACAATAATATGATGATGATGATGATGATGATGATGATGATGATGATGATGAAGTTGGAAGGGACCTTGGAGGTCATTTAGTCCAACCCCGTGCTCAGGCAGGAAACCCTATGTCATTTCAGACAAATGGCTGTCCAATTTCTTCTTAAAAACTTCCAGTGTTGGAGCATTCACAGCTTCTGGAGGCAGGTTGTTCCACTGATTAATTGTTCTAACTGTCAGAAAATTTTTCCTTAGTTCTAGGTTGCTTCTCTCTTTGGTTATTTTCCATCCATTGCTTCTTGTCCTGCCTTCAGGTCCTTTGGAGAATAGCTTGATTCCCTCTTCTTTGTGGCAGCTCCTGAGATATTGGAACACTGCTATCGTGTCCCCCCTCGTCCTTCTCTTCATTAGACTAGATATTCCCAGTTCCAACAACCGTTCCTTATATGTTTTAGCCTCCAGTCCCCTGATCATCTTTGTTGAACTTCTCTGTACTCTTTCTAGAGTCTCAACATCTTTTTTACATCGTGGTGACCAAAAGTGGAGGCAGTATTCCAAGTGTTGCCTTACCAAGGCGCTATAAAGTGGTATTAACACTTCACATGATCTTGATTCTATCCCTCTGTTAATGCAGCCCTAGCACTGTGTTGGCTTTTTTGGCAGTTGCAGCACACTGCTGGCTCATATTTAAGTGATTGTCCACTAGGACTCCGAGATCCCTCTCACAGTTACTACTATTGAGCAAGGTACCACCTACTATACCTGTGCATTTGGTTTTTCTTGCCTAAATGTAGAACCTTACTTTTTTCACCATTGAATTTCATTTTATTAGATAGTGCCCAATGTTAAAGTCTGTCAAGATCCTTTTGTATCTTAAGCCTATCTTCTGGAGTGTTGGCTATTCCTGCCAGCTTGGTGTCTTCTGCAAATTTGATGAGTTCCCATCTATCCCCTCATCCAAATCATTGATGAAGATGTTGAAGAGCACTGGGCCCAGAACAGAGCCCTAGATAGCATACAGATACCGTAGATAGATACAGTAGATAAATAGATAGACAGATAGACAGACAGACAGACAGACAGCAAAAACAAAATACAATATAAAAAGCGTGTAACACAATCTGCAGCTAAGGTATAAAAAAATAACATCAACAACAATCAACATAATCACTGTAATGGTAGTACTGTAAGGCTGGCTCTACCTCTCATGCAGGAATGCTGGGATTGTGCAGGGTAGCAACTATTTTGATTATTCAACAGTTGATTCAGGCATAATTTCTCCTTCTGGAGCAAAGAGGGCATTTAACCATTCCCAAAGGAGAAGTTGCACGAATTATGTGACAGATCTCTATTGCTTGTAGCAGCAATTTCCTAATTTCAGGAAACATGTCCTTGTTAGATAAAACAACTCTTATAATCTAGAATCCAGAAAATACGTCTCAGGGAAGCCCATATGTTCTTTTAATATTTTGCTGGGAAAAAAACACAATGTTATATCTGAATTGGCCTCCAGGCACAGCTTTCTACAGCCTGCTACCCTCTGGACGAATAATCAGGAAGATGTTGCGGGATGTTCTTAACAGTGAAATGCATTTGAAAAGGAACCCGGTTGGGAAAAGCTGGTTTGATACACCTTAATCTTGAGAACCTTTTCCAAAGGTGTAACCATCCTAGCTTATTGCAGCAAAAACAATAAAAAAAAGTCTTCCAGCACCTAACATGACCATTACAGTACAAATTTTATGGAGTATGCTTCTTCTTCACACAATCCGCTGCTCCAGTATTTTTCTTGCATCAATACAGAGGGCGCCTGTCACGCTATGCCAAGTATTTATTCTCTTCTACTGTCTCCCAAAACAGGAGCACCTTCTCACATATCTTTCCCAGGTGGGCTATTTATTCTGCCTCCGTGGCTGACTCAGGCTGCTTACCAGCTTATATTGTTATCCTTGACCTCTGCAAGTGTTACTTCCTTGAGACACTTTTGTACAAGATTGCTTAAGTTATATATCAAAAATATCAAGCGTGACCTGAGTCTGAACTTCAGTGAAGAGCTAACCAGGCTTTCCTTACCTTCTCTCTAAGTGAGCTAGTTTCTTTGTTCTGGCTTCAGATTTAAGGGGTTTTATAGGTATGTATTTTTGAATGGACTTCCTTGAAACCAACATGATTCGTTCAAAGAACCTACCCCTGGGATCCGGAAAGTGAGTTTTGTTCCTGCTTTCTTTTTGTCTTCAGGTAGAAGGCTTAGAAGGGTACGCATTCCCTCAAATAAGAGAAGCAGGTCCTAAATATTAGATACAAGTAATCCTTGACTTTGGACCACAATCGAGCCCCAATTTTCTGTTGCTAAGCAAGATAGTTGTTAAGTGAGTTTTGCCCCAGTTTACAATCTTTCTTGCCACAGTTGTTAAGTGAATCATTGCAGTTGTTAAGGTAATAACATGGTTGTTAAGTGAATCTGGCTTCCCCATTGACTTTTCTTGTCAGAAGGTTGCAAAAGATGATCACATGATCCCGGGACACTGCAACAGTCATAAGTACATGCCAGTTGCCTTGCGTCTGAGTTTTGATCACATGACCACGGGGATGCTGCAATGTTCCTATGTGTGAAAACTATCATAAGTCGGGTTTTTTTTAAAGTGATGTTATTATTATTGTTTTTAATAACTGTATATTTGTCTAAAAGAGAGTTAAAAGAGGTTATAGATATATTAATAGTTGATTAATGTTAGTTAGAGTATGATTATTTTATTGTGAACCCTGTGATTGGCTCTGGGAAGTGAGGGGGGAGGGAGGGGGGAGTGGAAGGGTGGGTTTGGGGAAGGGGGGGATTTATATTGTAAAATTTTATAAAATTTTCAATTAAAAAAAAAAGATGGTTTTTTCAATGCTGTTATAACTTTAAACGGTTACTAAACGACTGGTTGTAAGTCAAGTACCTGTACTGTATATAGGATGATTTCATTATGCTGACTTTTCCTGCAGAAAGGTAATTGATTCCAGAATACGCCACTCTCTTGCTACTGAAGTTTTTAAAATTATTAGTTTAGTGTACCGACTTTTCATTTCTAAATTCAATCTCAGCTGGGATCCCAACTGCTTGTTGCATGTGTTGCAATGAGATGAAAAATGCCTAAAGGTTAATATGTGTCACAGTAGCCTTCCTCAACCTGGCATTCTCTCCAGATGTGTTGGAACACAACTCTACTACGGTAATTCCCAGCCAACAGGGTGACCATACTTGGAAGCAATTCAACTTCAGCAGTGTATGGGAAATCTTGCTTAGATTTTGCATCAGCCAAATTAATGGAAACAAGCAACTATAGTTGCACTCATGTTCGGAAGCTGGACTTAGTCTTTGGCCAGTCGCAACACAAACATGAGATTCAACATCCGGATTGGCTTCATGCCTTTACCAAAGGTCATTGTGTGAGGTTGGGCTGCAAGAAATGTTGTTTGTATAATGTTAGGACTCTTCTGGTTAAGAGTGTGAAAGCCACAAAGCATTTGCTTCACATGTCAGTTCCAGGTTCTTCTCTGGCTCCTTGTCTTGCTCTTTGTTCCAGCTGCCTTCCTGATCTTTAGCCTCTTCCTGGCGCTTACTCAAACCTCAAGTTGATTTACAACTCCCGTAGTTTCCTATCTCCGATTTTATCTCCCACTTTTTGACCCAAAGACAACAGGATTCCTGGCTTAGTTTTTCCTTTATGTTGCCTATTTTAAATTTCAACCTTGCCTTCTCTGTCTTGCTCTACATTCCTGAGGAATTCTGGGAATTGGAAGTCCACAAAGTGGACAACTTTGGAGAGCCTTGCTCTACACAGAGACTCAGCGGTGCACCATGGCTCACTTCAGGCTTGACATAAAGATAGCACTTTCTTGCTTAAGAATGTTGAGGATTCAGTCAGTAACATGGTTGTTAAGTGAATCTGGCTTCCCCATTGACTTTGCTTGCCAGAAGGTCGCAAAATATGATAGCTTTGTGGGAAGTCAGAGCCCCCCAGAGAAGGAAATGTTAAAAGGGCAGAAAAATATATTTTTCCTCAAAAGGATTTTTAAAAGCAGAAGCCAACCCAGCCCCCAAGTCTCTCTGTTTGCCCCAAGCAGGAGCCAGCCCTATACAAATGCAAATGTAAAACCATCAGAAAGCTGGAGCCAGAAGACAAAGACCTAAAATCAGCATATCCCACCTGAGATGGGACATAATAGGACTAACCCATTACCATCAAGTATATCAGAGAGTCACACCTAGACTCAGGTCAGAATACGTGACACAGGAAATAGCCTCAAAGTTCATGCCACAGGAACAGGAAACTTCCAAACAAAAGGCTAGAGAGGGTGTAAAAACCTACTGCCCATGTGCTCAGGTCCTTCTTTCCTCTGGTCTTTCCTGCAAGAACCATCTTTCTGCCTCTTCAATAAACTGTAACCTTCTTCCCAAAGCAGTCGCCATGTTGCTTATTTATTCCCGGCTTGGATGAACCAGGATGAAGACTTTACTTTCAACAGCTTGATGCGGGGACACTGCAACCGTCATAAATATGAGTCAATCACAATCACTATCCTCATGGTGCCTAGAAAACAACTTGCACCTGAACATCGGCAAGACAAAGGAGATGGTGTTAGACTTCCGGAAGAAAAGAGAGGAACCTGCCCCACTTTACATCGGGGGGGGGCATGTGGAGAGAGTTTCCTCTTTTAAATTCCTGGGAGTCTATCTCAGCAAAGATCTCACCTGGAAAATCAACACAACCCAGTTGGCCAGAAAGGCCCAACAGAGACTCCACTTCCTTAGGGTCTTGCGAAAGAACAAAGTGGAACGACTGATGACCTTCTTTTACCGGTCCACTATAGAAAGCGTCCTCTCACATTGCATTATGGTGTGGTATGCTGGCTTGACAGCCGCGGATAGAAAGACACTACAGAGGGTGGTGAGCACAGCACAAAACATCGTGGGCTGTCTCCTGATACCACTAGATGCCATCGCTAGGGCCTGTTGCCTTAGAAGAGTGAGGAAAATCCTCAGGGACAACTCACAGCCTGGTCAGCACTTCTTTACTCTCCTACCATTGGGTAGGAGATATAGAAGCATACCAACAGGCTGAAGAACAGTTTCTACATATGGGCTGTCAGACTCCTGGATGGACGATAACTCCATGTATGATAGACTTGTGGGGCCGGCGCATTGCGCAATAAGTTCACATGGTTCAATAAGATTGTGTGTTTGTTGTCATGTGAGTTGTGATGGGGGGGTGCACGAAGGGAGGCTCATCCAATCTCATTGTACACATGTTATACTTTGACAATAAAGGCTTTGGATAACTTTGGATGAAAAAACATTTACAAGCCAACATTTGGTTTCCTACCAGCTACTAGTCAGGTGAAAACTGAAAAATATAGAAATAAACAGATTATCTTGATAATTATTCCCTCTTGCAGAGCTGAGAAATATATGCAGATATATTTTTGCTACATAACATCCCTCACCCAGGCCATATTGACCAGAGATTTGCAACATCTGGAGGACCAAAAGTTCTCTATTTTTGCCTTGTTATTCATTTCCAACATTTGGAGTTCTAGTGTAGATTACATCCATATGCAGACAGTAGCTGAGTTTATCATTTAAAGTTTTGCACAACCTGGGACCTGTATATCTTAAGAAGCACTTACCTTTACCTGTAGCCTTCCAGATGCCACTGAACTATGACACCCAGCATTCCTCACTCTGTGTTACCATCTTGCTGGTGGTCCTGCTAGAAATGTAAATCAGTAACAGTTGGGGAGCCATAATCAGGAGAAATGAGTTCTCCATCCTTAAGGAAAATGTCCAGATACTCAGATAATCTTTTGAATGAGGTGGCTCTACCTTCAAAGAATGAGCAAGGCATCTTCCATTTTATTACTGTATCATTGAAATACTTGTCTTGTGGAATTTACCTTGCACTGAATAGTAATTATTTTTCATTTGCCTTTCCTTTTTTTGTAAAAGTTTATTCTTACTGACTTGCTATACTGCTTAACTTTCTAAAGAATGCCAATCAATGCAGCTATTATGGTTAATTATTATAGTTATTCGTATGCTCTTTTGTGATTTGAAAGCTTTTTTTTCTTTTTACAGAAGCAAGCAAACCCAAACTGTTGATGTGCAAGGGTGATTTAGCTGATTTGGGGGAGTAAGACCATGCAGGCAAGGCAAGATCATAAATTGAAATAAAGTCATTTTTTTTGTTCCTGTCCACACATCCGGTTTAATAGAATTGCTCATTTAATGGGAGGGTAACTTAAACACATCCTGCTAAACCAAGGGTGGGCAACTATAGCCTTTTTACAACCTGTGGACCAACTCCCATTATCCCTGAGCCAGCCAGATGCCCTTAATTTTTGCAGCTGGGAACAGCATGCTATGACACTCAAACAAAATGGATGCCAGGAGAAAATCTTGCCCATTTGCCTATTCACCAAATGGGTACTATGGTGGAAACAGTTAATTATAAAAAACACTGGTTATTTGAAGATAATATGTAAGGATCCTTTTTCCAAAAATAATGTCCTTTGAAGCTTGTCTTTGAAGTTTTTACCAGATCAATCACTCTGTCTATGTGTTTTGTAGGGAGTGAGTGTTATGCACCCTTCCAAACAGAGCATTGGGCTACAGTCACCCAATCATTTCCTTGTAAAAATGACTACGGGGCCCATCTGGAGTCCAATACATAGAATACCTATATAGAATACTGTTCATTTCTAATACACAGAAATAATTATGATGCTGGAGATTGGTACTGTACAGGTAGTCCTCAACCTACGACCACAATTCAGCCCAAACGTTCTGGTGCTAAGTGAGACTTGTTAAGTGAGTGTTGCCCCATTTTGTGACCTTTCTTGCCATAGTTGTTAAGTGAATCACTGCACATGTTCAGTCAGTAACATGGTTGTTAAGTGAATCTGGCTTCCCCATTGACTTTGCTTGCCAGAAGGTCGCAAAAGGTGTTCACCTGACCCGGGGACACTGCAATCATCATAAATATGAGTCAATTGCCAAGCATCTGAATTTTGGTTATGTGACTGTGGGCATGCTGCAATGGTCATAATGTGAAAAACGGTTATAAGTTACTTTTTTCAGTGCTATTGTAATTCTGAACAGTCACTAAACGAATTGTTGTAAGTCAAGGACTGCCTGTACTTGGATTTACAACATGCCAGCTTGCCAATTAATTTTAATAAATAAACCAATCTTTTTTTTAAAAAAAAAATCAAAATTATCATCTTGGGCATAGGACCCGACAGGTACTAAAGGCTGTGTCTATAGCACCATGTTGGTAAACCATGTAGGTTTAATCTGTCTGTATAGCACCTGAATAGGAATCAGAAAATTGCTTGAGCCTTCTGTATTATTTGTCTTGAACAGACTCAATGCAACCATGAAGAAACTGGTTCAAATTCAAAGGTTCTGGTCTGAATTATCATTGATAGTGTAAGGTCAACTATTCCATTTACTTCAATGTTAATGCTTCTTTCAGGGTTCCCCCCCCCCCAGCGAATCCTAAATAATGCACAAAGAAGTTGTTCTATGGTCATTTTATGTGGTACAAGAATGTTTCAACAGTATCTGGCAAGTAGCATGAACAGAAGGGCAATACATCATAGTGGGGGGCTTTAGACGACTGTAAAAGAGGATCATTTCATAAAAATCTGGTTCCTATTCATATTATAAGGAGATGAAAGAGCCCATAATTTTCACCCACCCAAATCCCAGATGTCCTTCTGGAGGAATCTGTTGCTTGAATGTAGCAATACAAAATTCACAGAATGGAGGGGGGGGGGAGAGAGAGTTTGTTCCAATTTGTCGTTTTCCTTGTAGTGCAAAACTCATGTGATTCCAAGTCATTATACCCAGCCTAACATCTAAGTGTATTGCTAGGAATCACACTAAAATATTATTACAAAAAACCAGACTTCTTTTCTCTGTCCTTTCTGTGTTTTTCTTTTCTTTTCTCTTTTCTCTTTTCTCTTTTCTCTTTTCTCTTTTCTCTTTTCTTTCTTTCTTTCTTTCTTTCTTTCTTTCTTTCTTTCTTTCTTTCTTTCTTTCTTTCTTTCTTTCTTTCTTTCTTTTTGGGTGACTCCAGCCATTTTTTATTGTGAAGAAGATATGTGTCTCCCTCCCCACCCTCATTGGCATTTTAGTCACCCTTTTTAATAGCAGTTCTTGATCTGTAATATCCTTTCTGAAATCTCCAGAATTGTACACTCACCAAAACATGCTGCAGGAAAGCTTTATGTAAATACATAATGAAACTTACTGGCTTAATGCCTTCCCCTTTTCTCAACATCCCCAATGCCAAATTTGTTTAATCATGGTGACTTACAAAAATGTGAATCTGTACAACACTTAACATAACTAAGGGGGAAACTGTTTAAAAAGTTGTTGAATCATTTCCATGAATTTAGTAATTTGCTTCTAGGGCAGAAATCAGCCACTCTGGGTTGATCTTTTTGAAAAGGCAAATACTTGCTATCAAAAGAATGACATTTAGGGACACTTTATGGAAATCTGCAGTCTTGTTCAGTGTACTCAGACGAGGAAGAAATAAAATAGCGGTCTAAGGAACTTGCACTTGATAAAAGTTCATCATTTCCTTATTTGATTAGCCAGCTTAGGGAATTATTGAAGACAATGCAAACCCATTCGGTACTAATATCATATCTCACATTCATTCTGTGTATTGAAAACATTTAGGAAAGAAAGTGAGCTGATATATATGGCAGTTAAGGTGCCAGACTAAGGAGAAAAAGAATCCCAAGGATATCTCTAGCCATGGAAGTGCACTGGTTGTCTCTGGGCAGATCACAATTGCTGTGGGGATAATCTGAAAGAACATCATCACATAAGCTCTTTGAACTCCTGAAGGAAAGGTGAAATAGAAATTTATCTATGTGTTATACATCTAACACAGAGATAAACATAACCAAAAAGAAATGGAGCCTACCTCTTCAGAGAGGGTCTTGCAGAAATCAAAAATCCTGTATCAAAGTCAGAATAATTAGTAGGTAGGCAATAATGACTTTTATGTAAAAATACTGAATTTACAGTAAATTTCATAGTATTATTTTTGAAGCATATGATACTCAACACAGTTGCATTAACTTGGAAGCATCTTTCTTTTCCCATAGACGGACTGATGTTTATAAGCTAATAATTATGAAATTCAAGCTAGCTCTTTACACAATTTGTATGCTTTCAAAATACTTGGCTTGATCCCGGTTTCTTTCCTTAAGGATAAGGAATATCCCTTGGCTGAAACTGTGGGAAATTGCTTTCTTGTAGCTCAAACTAGAAGCCCACAACACAGGACCAGCAAGACTGTGGGCAATACTACATTTGTAGAAACTATTTTGATGCTCTCCAATCTCCTTCACCTTTCCACTTTCTAGCACATAATATGTTGCTACTATTATCCTAGGCAACAACGTGATTACGTTTTTGGAGCTCGAAACTCACTATATATTATATTTCAGTTCTTGCTTATTTTTGTCTCCACAACTGAGTCATCCCTTATTCTTTCATGAAACAGGTATCAAAGCAGAACCTTCAGCTTATCTTCCTACCTAAATAATATATCACAGGTAAATTTAATAATAATCTGTTTAAATATTTCCTGGCTCTAGCACTGAGCCAGGATGTGGACAAAATTCAAATATGTAAGTTAATTAAATAAAGTAGCAACAGTGCAAAGTATTTCCACATTTGAAACTAGGATTTCATTTTAAGCTCAGTTTTACTAGGTACTTTCTCTATTCAGAATGCTATTCCTGTTCGGAATGCTTTTTGCTTTTGAGGAAATATATGTCAGGATTTCTCTTTTAGAACCAAAGTTATCCAGATAGCTTGGCTTCACAGGTACAAGAAAATGGCCTTCCAGACCCATATACATATGAAAAGCTAAAACCAATGTTCCCTCATGGACAGACTCCTGAGTCAATGGAGAAGCCATACCTTACATGTCATTGCCATGATCTGGGAGCAAGTGGTTGAGGTGGAAAACCATCAACCTGCACTCTGGGGAAATTGCTTCCAGGAAGCATAAGAGCAGGGGTCTTCAAACTTGGCCCTTTTATGATTTGTGGACTTCAACTCTCAGAATTCCTCAGCCAGCGTGCCTGGCTGAAGAATTCTGGGAGTTGAAGTCCACAAGTCATAAAAGGGCCAAGTTTGAAGACTCCTGCATAAGAGCATATTCTGTGTGGGAACCAATGAACACATTCTCTAGACCAACATTCTGTTCCTAAAATGGCCAGATACCTGTAAGATCTAGCAAGAGAAGCTTGCAAATAGGACATGAGCTTAGCAGCACCCTTCCAGCCATCTTCTCTGGCAACTGAATTCAGCAACTCCATTACTGGATTTAATATATAGCCAACATGACTAGTATCCATTAATAGTTTTAACTGTCATTAATCTGTCTAGTTCTATTTAAGCCCAAGTTGGCAGCCTTCACTGTATCTCGTGAAAACAAATGGCTCATTTTAACTATACAGTATGCTGTGTGAAGGATATTTCCTGTTTTCTGCCCTTAATTTCCCACCATTCAACTTTATTGGCTGACAGCTGGGTTCTAGTATTATGAAAGAGGGTACATGGTATATGGCAGTTTGCTATGTTCCAAAACAGGAAAGCAATCCATATATCTACTGCTTAGCTGTATCATTTTTTAAGAATACAAGCGGGACTTTCATAAATCTGAATATTTCCCACATAAAACAGTCCCTATGCCAAGAAAATTAACATGTCGCGGAGAAGTATCTGTTCTCCTAACATGTTTATTGTGCAAAACTCTAGAGGGTCTATGACATGGGTGAATATTCAATATTTTATTTCCCATCTGCAGTTTGAAATAGTGCACTGCAGAAAAGCAACATATTTTTAATTCATCCAATAACAAGACTGGATCACAAAACTTTTCAAAGTAATAAAAACATCAAAAGTACAACAAAAGAATATAATTAAAACCACACTCCCACTATAATGTAAACACATTCCAAAGGTAAATTGCTATCATAAAAATACGTGGGAAAATTATCTCAGCCTGGCATTCACTAAAAAAAATAGTGGGGCGGGTTCCAGATAAGTCTCTGGGGAGAACATTCCCTCAGTGGGCTTCTAAAACTAAGAATGAACTCTCCCTTGTGAGCCTTTAACAGAGACATTTGAAGAAGATTCTTCATAGAACATCTAAACTTATGCCCATAAGGATACAACACATCCCAAAGCCATAGCAGTGAAGTCTTTATTAAAGCCCACCAATTTAACAAACAGACAAACAAAAAGCTGTGTAACCTTCTGAATTCTCTAGAACTCTTCCTCTGCCCTACAGATTTAATACCACCTATTTGGTTCTCATTATTTATTTATTTTATTTTATTTATTAAATTTATATACCGCCCTATCTCCCTTGCGGGACTCAGGGCAGTGAACAGGCGATACTAAAAACCATGGTAATAAATAGTTTGTTTTAAAATCGAATTAAATAACGGGCCTGTTCTAAAAACACACCCGTAAAAAACCCCCACTGAAACATAATCAAGCTACGCCAGGCCTGCCGCACGGAATAGATGGGCCTTCAGGGCTCGGCGAAAAAGGTGCAGGTCCGCAACTGTACGTAGGTCGGGGGGTAGGTCATTCCAGAGGGCAGGAGCTGCCACAGAGAAGGCTCTCCCCCTGGGGGTCGCCAGCCGGCATTGTCTGGCCGACGGCACTCTAAGGAGGCCCTCTCTGTGGGAGCGGACTGGCCGAAGGGAGGTGTTTGGTAGGAGGCGATCTTGCAAATTACCAATGAGGTCAACTGTGCTCCAGAACAATGGCTGATACAAGAGCATTTCCTAATATAGAGGAGTTTCTACATCATATAGAAGCCATGTTAGGACTAAACCAAAGTCTACTCTTATTCTTTTCAGTGATGATGAATAATCCAAAACTCTCTAATTTTTGTTGAAACCTGGAGATTTAAGTGGTCTGAATATCTTCTTATTGGAGTAACACACACTCATAATCAGTCCATCTACTGAAGTCTGAATACATGATGTTGGAAGCACAAATCCTTTGAAAAGGTGAAGGAAAGCGTAAGAGGCAGTCTTGACTATGCAGGATCTAGCCTAAATGAGAAAAAGCAGATCCAATTAGTCTTTGACAGATGGGCAAATGAAAACAGAGACAGATCTGAAGATGGATGAAGATACCTGGATAACAAAGAAGAAAACAACATTGATGAAAACAGCCCATTAGACGTAACAGGCTCAGAATAGCTCACCTCTGTCATGTCCTTCATATCTTCAGCTGTTTTTTGTCGTGTTCCCTAGAGAAAAAGAGTTACATCCCTGCAAAGATTTGGTGGCTCACTTGATGACTGCTAGATATAGGTCTGTTATGATCTAGGAGGAGGTAATTTAGACTCTGATGGACTATGCCTTCCAAGGATTTCCTGATAAAAGCTAATTATTACCGGCTGCTACTAGCCATGCTGAGCTTCCTGTACCATCCTAGTTTATGCAACTGAGATGTACTTAGCCACTTCACCAAGAGCTTCTCCTTTCAGTCCAATAGGAAGGAAGGTGTTTCTAATCCTGAAGCACAAAAAGAAGCTATGCAGCCATGCAGACTGCAGTCAGGCACGCAGGGAAGGCTTTCATGACATTTGATGAAAATTTTATCTTTTTAAACCAATGATGCCAAATTGCCAGATAGAAGTCATTTACTAGAAACGGGCATATTTCATTCATTCATTCATGCATGCATGCATGCATGCATGCATATATCAAATGTAGAAATTGTCCATCTCACTCAGAGTGATTCTGAGTCATGTACAATTAAATTAATAAAAACCATATAAGTATTATATCCCACTAGGAGTCAGTTAAAACAAGAACAGAATAATTAAAGTTTAAAAGATGGGGGGCGGGGGGGGGCTTCAACTTAACCAGCTCTAAGATTGCATGCTCTTCTGTGAGCCAGCCTCAAGCAAGTCGGCAGATCTTCAGACGTTTCAAATCAGGAGAGCCTCACCTCTAGGAAGGAAGAATGTTCCAAATGTATACAGGAAAAACAATGGAGGCAACAGTCACATATGTATAATTCAAAATAAATGCAATAAAATTAATTCCATAATGCCTGCTTGAGAACTATCTTGGCGCAGAGCATACAGATAAAAGTTGTTTGCACAGACGGAGGTCTTTGCTTGGATATCATTTAGCAAGTCCTTCTTTTTGTTCCTTCATTCTTTATAGAACGAGGAGAGTAACTTTCCAGTCTGTCTGGAAAGAAGGACCGCTGCTTAGTGCAATTAAGCAAAATATAGGTAGTCCTCGACTTACGGCCACAACTGACCCCAAAAGTTCTGTTGCTAGGCGAGATAGTTGTTACTGGTGAGTTTTGCCCCATTTTATGACCTTTCGTACCATAGTTGTTAAGTGAATCACTGCAGTTGTGAAGTTAGTAACCCGGTTGTAAAGTGAATCTGGCTTCCCCATTAACTTTGCTTGTCAGAAGGTCTCAAAAGGTGATCGCATGACCCCTGGGACATTGCAGCCATCATAAATAACAAACCAAGAATCCAGATTTTGATCATGTGACCACAGGAATGCTGTGTGAAAAGCGGCCATAAGTGTGAAAAGCGGCCATAAGTCACTTTTTCAGTGCTTTTGTAACTTTAGTCACTAAACAAATGGTTGTAAGTCAGAGACTACCTATACTCAAGGACTTAAGAAGATTTCCTGGTAACCTGATGGCATTCTATAAAGGGTGAAAAACATTTACTCAGATAGACCCAATTTTCTGTCATTAGAGTTCTGCCTAATGGGAGGTTTCATCTTTTTTTAAAACAGGTTCAATATCTTGAGTTTAAACTCCCCCGTTTTGGGGGTACGATTGTGCAAAAAAAAAGGGGGGGAGCTATTTCTTACAAGATCAAAATGACTGATTTAACTAGTTCTGGGGATTATTACTTTCCTTTATTACTTTTCCCACAGTATTGTCTTAATAGTTAATTTACCCATGTAGTATGGCTGCATTACTATTATCCTTCTCATCTTTTCTATTACCTTCTCTTATTAGTATCATTATTATGATTATTATTACACAGTTATTTTGCATGTACACTGAGCTTATGCACAGGAGACAAATTCCTTGTGTGTCTAGTCACACTTGGCCAATAAAGCTATTCTATTCTATTCTATTCTATTCTATTCTATTCTTTGGATTCTATGATTCTTTTTTATTTCTGGGGCATCATTTTGCCAGGATTAGAACAGGAATATTTGCCTGATAACTTCTATGAGATCTCAATTGTATCTTTTTAGTTCTACCGTTATGTGATTCTCCCCAAAGTACAGAAAAGTTTGTGGGGAGAGAATTTCAAGCACAATGTGAGGAACAGCTGAAACCAACAGATGGTTCAGGAAGTGAGATAAAGTAACATGAAAGAATTAAGAGAACCGTATTAAAAGAAACAGCAAAATGGAAATGGAAAGGAAATGAGCCATCCCTGGGGATTCCACCTTCTCTTCTCCACTATTTCTTTAAACTTCAGTTGCTCTAGGGCAGACATGTCAAACTCGCGACGTCACGTGACATCACGCAACGTACCGGGACGGTTTTGCCATTGCTGGCAATGGGGTGGGCGCGGCTTCCGCGTGATGCGTCCAGTCTGCGGGCCGGCAGTTTGATACCCCTGCTCTAGGGTGTTTTCAGGGACTAAGGTAGACAGTGTTGTCATGCGTTTTTCGAAATTTCAAGCTCAATGACTATAATATTCAATGCCCAGGTGCTCTTGGAAGTGATCCAAAAACATTTTCCTTACAGAGAGCTAAACCAGGACTGTATTGTATCTTCTCTTACAGCTCCAATCTGCCTTTCTCCAGGTCTTAATTTCATCTCTCTGGTTTATCCTTCATTGTTGTCCCATAAAGAGTAAATGAAGTGGTGAAATCATTTCTGCCAACCTGAAGAAAAGCCAACTGCCCCTCCATTACCATCCTGCAAATTAAAAAAAAGGTATATCATAAAGAAGTCTCCATATTTCACTGATTTCCCCATGATTACCACCACGTGGATAAGTGGCTTCTCTCTCTCTCTCTCTCTCTCTCTCCCTCCCTCTCTCTCTTTTTTTCCTTCTCTCTCCCATTTCTTTTGAGGCTTAGGTGAACCACACTTTGCTTCTGAAAGTCCCAATCCCTAATTCAGCACCCCTCACCTATGTCATCTCAGTCATTGATACCACTTCAAAAATCCATACAGCTGAAAACATGGAGGCATATTAAGAACTGAGAGTGACTTGTTCAAGGCTACCAAGTGAATTCAAGATTGGGATTTAGACTGGAGCTCTCCCAGGTTATTACACTGCATGGTCTCCGAGCTCCTACTGTGTGAGTACAAGAAGAGGGCACAAATTATAGCCAGAAATGTGGACCTGAAATCCACTGTGCAGCTCATTTACACATTCTCACTCTGACCAACTGAAGTACCTTATCCAACTCAAATGGTATTCATAAGCTTCCTGCTGAGCTGCTATCAAGTGGAGGGGGGAGAAGAGAGAGACAAATATATAATCCGAGACATGCATTGAACAAAGGTTATTCACAGTTTAACTTTGAACCTGACCAAGGACTGGCCCCTGAACCTTGGTGGAGATGACATCTGCACTATCTCCCTCAGTGAAGTTTGAAACACTGAGCTTGGTACAGGTAGTCCTTAACTTACAACCACAATAAAGCCCAACATTTCTGCTGCTAGGCAAGACGTTGTTAAGTGAGATTTGCCCCATTTTATGACCTTTCTTGCCACAGCTGTTAAGTGAATCACTGCAGTTGTTAAGCTAGTAACACGGTTGTTATGTAAATCTGGCTTCCCCATTGACCTTGCTTGTCAGAAGGTGGCAAAAGGTCATCAAATGACCCCAGGACACTGCAACCGTCATGAATACAAGCCAGTTGCCAAGCGTCCAAATTTTGAATATGTAAATGTGGGAATGCCACAACGGTTGTAAGTGTGAAAAATGGTCATAAGTCACTTTTCCAGTGCCACTGTATCTTTGAATGGTCACTAAATGAATGATTGTAAGTTGAAGTCTACCTATAATCTCTTGCCTGCTTCCAAGTTTTCTTCAGTCAGAGGAGAAGCTGAGGGGAGAAGCTGTAGGTCTATGCAGTGTGTATGTGAATCCACAGCTGAGGGAACCATTCCAGACCCAGCCAGAATATTGGTAGGAAATACTCGGCCATAAATCAGCAGTGAAGAGTTGTGGCCTTCAAGAAGCCTGGTTCCTTTCCAGGAGCTCCAAATGGCAAACTCTTGACATCTCAAAGACGGTAAGGACCGTCAACTTTGGAAATAGCTCAGAGGCCAGAGAGGCAATGCCCAACCACGTTTGGAGGACAATCCCGGTGCTTGAAGCCTTTTCCAGAGATGATGTCAAAGTCTCTCTGGCTTCTGAGCAGCCTTGTCTTGGCCCTGCCAACTCAGCATTATGAGAGGCAGTGGAAGGAAGCCAGCAGTGAATGCCACACAAACAGGCACCTGGCTCAAAAACCTCCTTTCTCCAAAGCTCATCAATCACCTGGGGGAAAACACTGCAATTTTCCCAAATCAGAGCAATTTTCCCAAATTAGCCGAGACTTTGTTGTTATTACCCCCCATCCGTCCCATATTTCCCCTTCAGTGATGGATCACACAGGAGAGGCCTGCTCAATTAATGGAGCTATTCCCTGGCAGAGGAATGGGGTGGGTGCCAGGATTAACTCTTTCAACTCAGCAGAGGTGTTTGAGAGGTTTTGGCTGCCATTTATATTCCACACAAACCTCTTTTGTCTTGACAATTGGCAGTTCAAAAGTAAAAGGAGGATTCTGAGCTTTTATCCAATCGTGGGCTACTGTGCAGTCAGGTATGGACTGTGTGCTCTTTTTTCCCTTTTTAAAAAAGAATCATTATGGAAGTCTTTTCTGCAAATTTTCTATGCATTTTAGATTTCTTAAAACCAGGAAAATTAAGACCAAAACTCATTTTATTTGTCTGGAAATGAAGACATACATTTATTGAATACTAAAAATACATCATTTTAAAACGCAGGGTGCTTTAAGGTTATCCTTTTCATTGTCTAAAGTGAGTTTGTAAAGGAGTCCTCAACTTATGACCGCAACTGAGCTCAAAATATCTGTTGCTCAGTGAGACAGTTATTAAGTACATTTTGCTCCATTTTACGACCGTTCTTTCCATAATGAATCACTGCAGTTATTAAGTTAGTAACACAGCTGTTAAGTGCATCTGGCTTCCCCATTGACTTTCCTTGTCAGGTCGCAAAAGATCACATGACCCCGGACACTGAAACCATCATAAATACGAGCCAGTTGCCAAGCATCTGAATTTTGATCACGTAACCATGGGGATGCTGCAATGGTGGTAAATGTGAAAAATGGTCATAAGTCACTTTTTTCAGTGCCGTTGTAGCTTCGAATGGTCACTAAACAAAAGATGTTGAGGATTACTGGCAGCCTCAGATGTGTAAAACAATCTACTTCTGCAACACAGAGAGAACAAAGAAATATCTGGTTTTCTCAGCTGCAGGGAACAAACAAAATTAGGTCCCCCTTTGTAGTCCACAGTTGTTGTTATAACAACTACAAGGAAAACCGATTCTACTCCATTAAACCTTCAAGCGGCCTGACAGAATGAAAGGCTACGGGTGAGGCCTACCTACAGCTGGCATTGCCTTTATCATCCAGATGTGCTAAGCCTCCAAGTCCTAGAATTCTCAGCCAGTGTGATCCATACACATCTATTCTGAAAACAAACTCACTGCGTGCGATCAGATATGCACCTGCAATGCAAGTCGCTTGTATTGTTTTTTCCTCCCTCATTACAGCAGATATAAGGTATTCAAACTTCCTCTGATGTATTCATGTCTCCCCATATTTCTGATTTGGGTTAAAATGAGACAGATTAAAAATATACCTTGCAAAAGTGATTGTATAAAAACTGGGAATTAATAGTCAAGATACAAATAAAACTGGTCTGTCATCCAGAGGGATAGCTAGAGTGGACCTCTGCCCAAAGCTTCATAAAATAGCTAAGTCTTCACAGTTGTTCAGAAGGGAACATGTGAACAATTGGGAAGATGTAATTCCTAATATTTCTCTCTCTCTCCCTCTCTGTCTCTCACACACACACACAAAATACGGGTAGTCCTTAACTTACAACCATTAGTTTAGTGACCGTTCAAAGTTACAACAGCAATGAAAATTTTGACTTCTGGCCATTTTTCACACTTAGGACCGTTGCAGCCTCTCTGTGGTCATGTGATCAAAATTCAGACATTTGGCAACTGGCATGTATTTATGACAGTTGTAGTGTCCCAAAGTCATGTGATCACCTTTTGCAACTGTCTAACAAGTAAAGTCAATGGAGAAGCCATTCACTTACAACTGTGTCATTAATTTAACAGTATTAAGTTAACAATTGCCCCATAAAATGGGGCAACTAACAACTGTCCTGCTTAGCAACAGAATTTTTGGGCTCCATTGCGGTCGTAAGTTGAGGACTGCCTGTATTTGGAACTTTCCCACAAAATGAGGACGTGGCCATAAGAGTGTAAGTAATGTACAGTATATGTGTCTTCAAATATTCTTGAGGATGCCTTTTCCCTTCTTTTTCGGTAACAGACATCACAATACACTTACTCTGCTAGGACCATGCATTTTAGCTGAGACAAACTCTATGTTCAAAAGTTAAATTTAAAAATATAGGGGAGCCAAATATTTGCTAAATAATGAGGCAGATAACAGAGAAACAGCAAGTTTGAATCCATACAAGAAAATTCATTGCTGAGTCACACCTAATCTAGAATCTTATTTCTAATGCAACCAAATGGCCATAGCAAGCCGAACATCTAGAATCCTCTTTTTTGTACAGTATGTTCCCTGATATGATATCTAAGAGATATATTGGTGGAGAACTTTTCGAAAACCAGATATATAATAGAATTGACGTATTGATGATGGAATAATTTTATTATGACTACTAACCTGTCAATGTTTATAACTATAAAACCATATTCCATATGCTATTTGTGATCGCAACAGATGCACTATTACAATAGGAATGCTAGGGGAAAAAATTTGGCATGCCCTACAAAGAAAGGTGGGAGGAGATGGGTATATTTAATCTGGAGAAAAGATAAAGCAAAACCAGCCGATAGCCATCTTCAAATATTGAAAGAGCTCTCATGAAGATAAAGCAAATTTATTCCTGTTGTTCCAGAAGATAGACCTGAAACAGTATGTTCAAATTATAAAGAAAACAACATTAGGTAAACATTTAGAAACCAATTCTGATAGTACAATGTACAGAATGAGTCAGACAATGGTAAACATTTTTTTCCTCAGAGATTATTGGCTACAAACTTTCAGGGACCCAATATTCTGGAGCAATAAGGGTTTTCTGTCTCAAATATATATTTGATGCCCTTTTTAACTCTATGGTTTGTTTTAGGAATGAAACATCTGGTGCTTTGGCTACAATTGAATAATAGCACTGCAATTATCATAGCATAGTAAGAACAATTGGGGAAGGGCATTAATTTTTATAACGTGCCATCTCAAACTTTTCTTCTCCAGAGCTTCCTTTCAGTTTGGTCTACTGATAATTCATTCCAAATATTCAACTATTTCTTCTACACTTTTTGCTTCTGAATTCCTTCCAACCTGGATTTTTAAAAGCTGAACATCACAGGTGGAGACCTGACCAGGTGGAGAAGATAATTCAAGTCTTCTGGGGGACAAAATTTCTACTCAGTCCTGTTTCTTGACTCCCCTGCCTCGGTCCTCCAGGAATAAAAGGAAGTAGTGATTCGTGCTTTGATCTCTGGTAGCTGAGGAGTAGTGTTTTTCAGGGGCTGTAAGCAAAACACTATAATTTAGCACCAGACACAGGAAAGAATTGATATCTATGATTACAAGGGCCCTGCATGGATAAGGTATAAATTCATTCTTTAATTGTTCTTCCTTACTTTTTGCATGCGAGCTCAGCTGCTGCACAGTCTTCTGTGTTGTCCCATTTCCTGCACCCTCCCTCCCATCCCAAGCAAGCTGCAAGATGAGGCTGTTGCTATTGCGTACAATCAGACTCTTTGATCAGCCACACAGAAGGAGGGGAAGGAGGGACAGAATCAAAGAACAGAGATCTCAGTTTCTCCCTGAAAGTCTTTCTTCTTCTTTTCCCTATATTTTTTGCTTCCTGTTCTCTGACATCACTCAGCTTCCAAGCACTAAGCTTGAGAGGGGCCAGCCTGCTGGGCCAAACTGAATTGGCTTTTAACAAGACCTTTCTCAGGATTAGCACCGAGGCCAGGAGAGGAACAGTCCTTTGCTTCTGTGCATTGGGGATTCAACATAGGCTGGAACTAAAGGAAAGAAGGAGAAATAGGAAAATTCTCTCTCTTTGCTGAATGTAATTCCTGTCACTTTAAGATACTGTGCAGCAAAAATTCATAGGGTCATGAATATGGATTAATTATCACTCAGATTTCTGCTTTATGTCAAAAGTGCTAAAGCCAATAGCCTGGCAGGACACCACAATAAAAGCCAGCCATTCTACCCTGGTCCAGTTTCATACCTCATGTTTCACAGCTAGCAACCTTCAGTACGTATGGTTTAGCCTAGAATCATGATGTCATTTCAGCTGTTACCATTTCCTCATTATGGGGTTGTTGTTTTTTCATCCCTTTTGACTTGGTTAACGCTTGGCTTTACTTTTAGCTTTGCTCCTCGATGTCTTCATTTGTCCTAGACAGGTGTGTCTGCCAACATGCCTGCACTGATTCACCACAGCAAGATCTGAAGGAACACGTACCAGCTTCTGCTCTCCTTGAGGTTAAGCAGCGATTAAAGCTGCAGAATAAAAATTTAAGGAAGGAGTTTTCAGCTTAAGTTTGAGACTCTCCGGTTGCCAGCAGGCATGCAGATCAAGGTCATTGCAGAAAAAGAAGTTTGTGCCCTGATTAGTGCTGTAAAACAGAGTATGAATCTCTATAATCACACATCACATAAGGAAGGTCGTTGGCTCTATGCTAGAGGACAAGCTTTACATTCAGCAGATCCCAGAACAATCCAATCTCTGACATATCTAAGTAGGGCAGGGAAAGAGTCCAATCTGAAAAAAGCCCCTTCCGTTATTTCAGAAGGTAGCAATAAAGTATGAGAACAATACTCTGATTTGACAGAAGGCAGACATGCCAATCAGACGTTCTTTGCAAATTAAAAGGCACACCATTTGAGGTTTAGCTTTTCTCTAGATACTGTGACAACTGTATTGATGTGCCTTTCATCTATGGATTCTCTCCAGTAAAGCAACCAGGATGTTTTTTGTTTGTTTTGTTTTTGTCTTTCCAATGACACCTTGTTATCAAGTTCAGCAAGAACAAAAGACATATGAATAGTTTCTCTCCAACTGTTGGGTCTCATATAGTCAAGTTACTACAGGCTAGGCCAGGGGTAGTCAACCTTGGCTCTTTTATGACTCGTGGACTTCAACTCCCAGAATTCCTGATCCAGCATGGCTGGCTCAGGAATTCTGGGAGTTGAAGTCCACGAGTCATAAAAGAGCCAAGGTTGCCTACCCCTGGTCTAGGACAACTCGCCACAGCCAACTCACTGCTGCCATCTCGCTGCGGGACAATTCGTCAATGACAATTCCACACGGGATAACTCTACACAATAAATGTTATCTACCATTGTTTCTTTGGCATTATATCCTTTGACAAAAATGCAAATAATATTGAAGAAACAGTAGCGGATAACATTTATTGTGTTGAATTATCCCCTGCGGAATTGGGAGTTGAAGTCCACGAGTCATAAAAGAGCCAAGGTTGACTACCCCTGGCCTAGGCCCTGGTGATGGATCAAATGTTAGATGATGAATTTTAGTAAATGGGGGGATATCAGTTAGAAAGCCAGCAATTACTATAAACAAGCTAAGATAAAACAACAATGGGCCTGGCATTTTTTGGTCAACCTAGTTAGCTAAGGACTTCCCAAGGATGTTTCCTATAGTCTTTGCTTCTTTATGCAATTTAGTAATAAGCCTTATCTTTGCAGCGTTACAAGACATAAGGAACAATCAATGATATCCTGGCCTGCAGAAGAAAACTAAAGCATGCAATGTCAGATTTAAAAGTGTCTGGCTGTAGCAGCTGTGAGTGAACAGCTGGAATCAGTTGGAAAGGAAAGGGTTATAAAGGCTGAAGCAAGGCAACACATGTAGTCCAGCTGCTCTGTTTTTCATTAACTATTCACAAGTAGGTAGTTTACAGTTGGAAGTGTGTGTGTGTTTTACAGCCAGGTCCACCTCCAAAGACATGCAGAAAGGGCCCATGGATGGCTTGAGGACTGCCTTCCATTTGAGGATCTGGTGGAGGGATGGTTCCTAGCACTACCAGTCAATCCACACTGTACAGCTTATTCTGCCATTCCCTCTTTAATGGCTTCTCCGTGGTAAGGAGAAAAGAGGAAAAGAACTGCTAAGAAAGCAAAGGAGGGAAGAGGCCAGGCTCCTGCAGCTAAACACAATCCCAAGATCGAAGGAGAGTGGATTGCTAAATAAAAGCCTGGTCCGGAAGCATTTTGGAAGCTCTGCAGATGTGATCTGCACCCAGGACAACACACACCCACACCCACACCCACTCATACACCCCGATGGATAAGTCGACCTCGGGCTCTCAAACCCCACCTCTTCCGCGCATTCATTAAGGGGGCCTTGAGTAACTGCCCTTCACTCCCCGGCCTCTTTGGTCAAGCAGAAACACTACTATCACTAAGCTTCACCTGACGAATGTAAAAGCGCTTGCAAGAGCTGGGAGCCCACGAGAGGTCCAAAAGCGGCCTACCAAGCGACAGAAGCTCTCTCCGTCAGCTTTGTTTTAGGACAGGGGTAGTCAACCTTGGCTCTTTTATGACTCGTGGACTTCAACTCCCAGAATTCCTGAGCCAGCTAAGCTGGCTCAGGAATTCTGGGAATTGAAGTCCACGAGTCATAAAAGAGCCAAGGTTGACTACCCCTGTTTTAGGAGCACTAAAGCGCAGCGGGGAGGCTGGGAAACCGCGGCTAACCCTTTGGAGCGCCTGGAGAAAAGCAGCTTCCCATTTGCAGCGGATCCGCTCCTCTCGGCCGCGCCGCGTCCTGCAGGCTCTCTGGCTCGGCCAAGAGGCCGCCGCCATCCCGATCGGCCCTCGGGGTTGGGCCCCGCTCCAACATTAGCCTCTAGGGAAGCGGGGAGAGCGGGAGTCTCCCGGGACGACTTCGCACCTGTGGGGAGGCGCTGGATGCCAAAGCCACGGGCGCCCGCAGCCCGACAGCCGCGCCAAAACCGGCCCGCCTGGGAATGCGAGAAAGAGCCGGCGAAAGCCAGCCAGTTTCCAGCCAGCGAACCACGTGTTTGCACAGCGCTCGGTTTGTTTGCGGAATTTGTCAGGACTTGAAAGGCGATCCAGTTTATACAATGCTCGCTTCCTGTTCCTGCCCGGCTGTCAGCGTAACCGCAGGACAGGTTCACCCGGGGAGCGTCCGTCGGCAGGCTGGGGTGGCCCAAAAGGAGGAGGGGGGAGGGGAGAGAGGAAAGTCCTTGCAGCAGCTTGTCTCGCCCTGCTAGATGCGGGGCGGGGTGGGGAGGGGGGTGAGATGAACTCTCAAGCAATTCAGACGTTCGTTCAGGAAAGGTAGACCGCGATCTTTCTTTATAGGTGCCCGAACGCGCCGTCCCCTTTCTGCCGAGAGCTGCTCAGACCCAGGCGGGGTGTGGCACGTCCGCCGGATGAGTAAATATTTGAGAACTCGCGGCCGGGAGGAGAGCCATTTAACGAGGCATCCTCTACAAAGGACGGCGAGAAAATAAATGCAAGGGCCCTCGCTCTGGAGCAGCCTTTAGCCTCGGGAGGGGGCCATCTAGTTTGCCCTCTGAGTGGGAAGCGGCGGCCAGGAGTCCGGAAGTTATTTATTTATTAAATGTATATGCCGCTCATGTCTTTGTTTTCCACTCTGGGGGTGTGAATTGGATTGTTGGCTGCGCTTTTCATCGCAGCCCCCGTCCCTGCAGCCGAGGCCTTCCCAGGCTTCCTTTTCCCAAAACCCCCCCCCCAGGGCTGGTCCCCACACCTACCTCAAAAACCGAGGAGGGTGACGGGGGGGGGGCAGCATGGTTTTTAGCTGACCCTAAGAAGGGGCAAAAAGCGTCACCAAGCTCCCATCCCGTGGATAGTTTTGTCTGATGCTTTTATTTAACGTTCGTATTTGCATAGGCAGCAAAGTCTCGACACCATTGAAAAGAGCAGAAAAATGCTAGCCGGGAATAGGCTGAATCCGGGTTCCAAAAAAAATTCCAGTGTTTCCATTGGAAGCTGGGAAGAAATTGATCTGGAGCACCTCTGAGTTAAAGAGTAAATCTGAAAGGGCCCAAACCAAGGAGAGTATACAAAAATTTGTATTTAGGTATTATCTTTATTAAGTTCAGTCGAAATGGCTCAAAAGAATGTGTAATTTTTGAAATGCTCTAGAATTCTATTGTGCAAAATCTGGTCCTGGGACCATTTAACCCTTTATCGAAAATATTAGTAGGCTAATTCACCTTGATTCTTATACCAGGCATTTTTTTTTTAGAGATGAGGAATGTGATCATCTTGGAGAGTGTTTGATTGCTGCTCTCCTCACCCCTTTACCATTAACCACATCAGCTGTTGTTGTTTTCAGTCAGAGTCTAAAGATAAACTGACCACCTACTAGTCAGTATCCACTTTCTGCCCCATCTGTAGAAGCCACCTTGGATAACAGCATTTGTCCAATAACACCTTATCCAAGCTGTAAGATGTAACTTGTAGCTTTTGCCATTTCATAATAAAAATTCAAGTTGTGTTGAACAAAGCATTTTAGCTTTTTTATACGCTACTAGCAGTATAGTATATTCTCTGTGAAGCCAAAACTCAGACACACATAAGAAAGGAGGTATCATCAAGCTTGGGAGAAAGTGAGGACTCTGTGCATGCTCAGTGGCAGCCACATAATGCTAAGTGTTAGTTGGGGTGGATGAAGGGAGATTCCCAGAAGAGAGCATGATTAACTGGCTGGAAGAGTGAACTGGAGAACTTGTGTTGTAATATTTGGCCCTGGCTCATACTTACTTGTGTTAATCTATAGCTTATGATAGAAACTTCTGAAATTTTTGTGCATAACATCATCATGGCTTCTGGGAATCACTAGCTGTTAACAATGTTTTTGTTCCTTTCATGTTGGAACATCATGGATATTTCTGCCATAATGTCACAGACTTGTTCACTCAACTGAACCAAATTTGGAAGACAGTAAAGGCAAGTAAAAATGTCAGCTTGGTAAGGAAAAACAAGACAAGATAGGGCAAATAGTACTCCTGAGAAGGAAGGTAAACATGAATGGTGGATTTGGAATACGAAAGCAATTTTTTACCTATATTTGTGAATTCTGATGAGAAAACTATAACCTTAAAATACTTATTGCTATTCTTGTACTTTCACCTGCACCTTTTAATTAAGCTACTTTCTGTTCCAATCAGAGAACAGGTTTGATATCGTGGTTAAGGCACCAAGTTAGAAATGAGGAGACTGAGTTCTAGTCCCATCTTTGGTATAAAGCCAACTGGGTGACCTTGGGTGAGACACTCTCAACCTTGGGTTGAAGGTAATGGCAGCAAACCACTTTTGAAATATTGACAAGAAGACTGCAGAGACCAGTTCATGCCTTCAGCACTGAGTTCAAGTTGCAATACCTGCCTTTTTCCAGTGTCATTCCAGGTGTGAACACCTCATAGCTAAGAATAGTTGCATATCATATAGCATTGATTCCCAGATATACATTGCAGTCCTGCCCAGGTTGCTGTCTGCAATCATGAATTCAAAATTTCTATGCTCTTGGTGGTGGATCCTTAGTATCCCTTTGACATCTGTTGCATTCATACAGCATGCTGAGCCCAAAACAAATAAGCCACATTATGGTTTAGTGGGATGTATGATTATGGATAGCCCCTCTGTGACAGGTAACAGGTTAAAATCCCATACAATCTGCTTTTTTCTGCTTTACCATTTCTCAGTTATTAAATTCTGCAAGCTCCATTTGGTCTTCCCCAGGCCTCACTTACCTCAGACCTTCCTGTTCATCTTTCCTGGTTAATGGGCATAAATTAGGTCTGGACTGCAACAATCCAGTTGACCATAAGGGGGCAGCCAAGGGCTAGTGTTTTCCCTTTCTCTTTGCAGCCCTTAATGACTATCCAAAGTTTGGCCGCCCTCAGAGGGCAACCCTACATGAATACATTGAAGTGCTGTGTCAGCCTTAATCTGCCTGGAAACCATTGCAGAGCACAGCCATTCAAATTAGATCACTTTATTTTAGCATTGAGTGTTTTTGCACAAATTACACAATGCCCTTAAATAGCTTCTACGTTGGATCAAAAGGTGGAAGGCAGAAACAAAAGAGAAGACGGGCTCATGCACTTTTAATATTTTTGTGAACCAGAAGAGATTTTAGCCCATGGGTAGCTGTGCTGGCTAAAATCCCCTGTTGTGTGCAAATATTAAAGCTGCAGGGAGCCCTTTCCCCTTTTTCCATCTGATCATCTCAGATTTAACTATTCCATATGGGAAACTAGTATTAACAAGAAAAGTGGGCAACCAGGTGCCTTTTGACTCCTGTAAACCCAAGGCTGCATGACCAAAAGGAAGGAATTACGAGGATTGTAGCCCAAAACATATGGAGGACATCAGGGTTCCTGGAGCTCGAAGAGAAAGCAGATATTGTTAAGACTTTTATCTGTTGTTTTCTAAAAGAAGGAAGGAGAGAATAATATTTCCCAGTTCCTCGTTGTTTTCTGAAGATTTCTCACATCTCTTAAAACACATGGAATGACATGCAAGTAAATTTACATGGAGGGGAGCATTAGTCATCACTGTGGTGCTAACAAGGATGTTCCACAGTAATTATTATTATTATTATTATGCTCCCACATAAATTAAATGTAAATTAGTAGACCATGAAGTGGTTCCATCTTGAAACGTACCCTTGGGCATGTTCACACATACACTGGAGGGTTTCCAAAACTGCAGAAAACATTTGATCTAAGTTATAGGACCGAACTCTTTTTTTTTTTTTCAAGTATAAAATTTTTATTATTTTCATCATAAAAAAAACATCACAAATATTACACAATGCTATGAAAAAAAACCCACCCCCCACCCCCCCCGGACTTCCCAAACCTAATCCCAGGATAATATTCAGATATAAGTAAACAAGTATTAATATCTCTAACTCCACAAAGTGTATTATTCTACATGGATAGGTAAAATATATTAAAGAAAAAAAAGAAAAACAAATTTACTAAAAACCTAGATTATATTCCACCACTCTATGCTTCTTTTGAATATAAACAATCCATCTTCTCCATATTAATAAAACAATTTTTATTAATAAGGACCGAACTCTTCTACATATCAGCGTATCACTGCAAAGTGTTTTTATAAACAATTCATTAAATATCAACTGTTAAAATAAAAGCAACTAAGTTTGGTATATCTGGGCCAATCAGTTTCTGAACACTTTTCAGAACAACCAAGACTTCAAGAGATTTTGGAAGACCACAAGTAAAATTGACCTTCCTTTGGGGGATGGTATAAACTATTCAAAGGGGGGGGAGGCCCCACAGAGAATGCTGGTTGCAGTGGCCCCTCCTGCTGCCCCTCACAATAGGGGGGGAACTGTCGATGGGCATTCTCTTCTCTCAGACTGAGTGGGTGGAAAACTGTCTGGGAAAGGCATCTTGCAAATATAGTAAACCTAGAAAATTGAGGGCGGAAAAAAGACCTAGTGGTCTAATCTGATCTGCCCCTTGAGTTTTATTTTTTTTTCTTTTTAATTTATTCATTTATTATTTTATGGTCTGTCGCACAGTCAGCTAAATGTTGAGTCTGGGTTTGGCATTTTGATCCACCTATCGAGTTGTTCCCAAGGACCTGGGATAGGCAGATGTGGATGTTTGATGGGGTTAGAGATATCGTCTCTGAGTAAAGCTGCCTTTTGCAATTGATTAATGGTGAATTTGTCAATGCCGATGGAGTTCAAGTAGTGCTTCAGTTATTTTGGAATTGCACCCAAGGAGCCTATTACTATTAGTGCTACCTTTGCTTTCTTTTGCCACAGTCGTTCTGTTTCTATTTACAGGTCTGAGGTTATGATTTTTGTTTAATATTGAAAATGCTGCCTTCTAGATCTAGAACCTTATTCACACCCTTATTATATTTAAAGGTTTCAATCATGCCCCCCATTTATCTTCTGTCCTCCAGGGTGTACATATTCAGTTCCCCCAATCTCTCCTGTTATGTTTTGTCCCTGGGACCGTGTATCACTTTTGTTGCCCATCTCTGGACTCGTTCAATCTTATATCTTTTTTTTAAGTGAGGTCTCCAAAACGGGAAACAGTATTCAAAACGGGGGTTTGACTAAAGCTCTGGGTTATGTAGGGTTTATATAAGTAGCAAGGAATCTCCTGAATTACACAGGGAACATTGTGGCCATCAGTACCATTCCCATATTGTAATGGCTGTGTTATATTGCCTATACATATAATTTTAACTTTACACATAAATATTTGAGGATATCAGTAAAATATTCCTTGAAAATTGAATAATTACCTTTAAAATGCTATGTTTTTGTGGGTGAAGAGAAGGATAATGTCATAAAATGACTGTTACATAATAAATTCAATTTATCTGGGGCCCTGGTAACTGTTGCTCTCTTTTCATCATATCTCATTGGCTCAGCTCTCAGTAGCAAATTGCAAGTTTGTGGCGGTGTCTAAACTAATATTAGACATCTGTGATAGGCAATAGAACTTTCCACTATCGGATGGAAGTGTTTTATAAGGTGCCACCAAAGAATTTTGCTCATCTAAAATACTGAATGTAAATTCTTACACAGCTTTGAAAGTCTGTAAAACAAATGCTATAAAAAATTAGAGCGTGTGCTATTGCTTATTTTATATAGTATAATAAGACTATCTTAAGATAATAAGACTATCTTAAGAGAAGATAGTCCAGTGCTATGTGGAGTTTCAAGACACAAGTAATCCTCATTTAGTAACTACCTTGTTTAGCCACCATTCACAGTTACAATAGTGATGAAAAAGTAACTTCACAACCAATCCTCACATTTATGACCTTCACAGTTCTGTAAAGCCAAGGAAAGCTGAAGTCGAATCATAAGCAGTTACAGTTTCACTTAGCAACTTACTTAATGAGCAAGTTGCTGGTCCCAACTGTGGTCACTAAACAAGGATTATCTGATGTAATCCCCATTATAATACTTTGTGGAGCTGATGGAAGTATATGATACTGGCCAATGATCAAATTGCTAGCTTCTGTGGGGTATGAACATCCTGTCTAAATAGAGCCTTCTATATCTAGATATGAATTCATCTGCACAATTATTGAAGATAGGCTGCTAAATCATGTTAGAAAGGACTGTTAGCAAATATACTGACTGTACTATATTTCATCCTTAGCAGAGTGAAGATGAAGCAGATACATGCCCAAGAACTTCCTCTATTAATAACCTGATACTTAGATATTAAATTAAAAAAATGAAAACAAAAACAACAAAAAAGAGGCGGCACTCTCCATTATGTTAAGTGTCATGTTTCCCTTACAGGATCTGACATTTTCCCACCCATCCTGCTGCATCAAAAATGCAATTGCATAGGTGGGCAGAAAGTAGATTACATCAGCACTTTTCTGGCTTCTCATCTAATGTTTAACCATGAAAAAGATTATTTCCCCTACACCATTGTAAATTATGTTGCTGAAATGAAAGAAGCCATTTTCCTGTATGAAAGGACTGCCAAGCAATTCCCCAGTTTGAGATTCAAAAGGCTTCAGAATAATGTAGCGCTGAGCGTACAAACTTTGCATCGGGTTCTGGTTCCTGGATTCCAGAACTCAGCAAGAAATTGAACCCAACAAGCTTGAAATCTGACCCTCCAAAGATCCAACAGCCACATGACTTACAAAGAGCACACGCACTGAATTCAGCTAACCACGCCGCGAGACAAACCTGCAAGAAGGCTACCGTATCACAGTCTTCCAAAGTAGGAATCTGAAGGTTAAATATTTGTCTTGAACTGCACCCTGTGGAAAATGGCCATTGCACTGGGCCTGACATGGCACTGTCGCTAGTGGCAAACAGTGTAACAAATGGGCAGTATGGCTGCTGTTATGTAAAATCACCTTGAAATATATCTTTAGCCTCAACCAGTATGTTCTAAGCCAGGGGTCCCCAACGCCTGGTTCATGGACAGACACTGGTCTGTGACGTGCCAGCAACTGTGCTGCGCAACTCAGCAGAACCTCATCCATGGGATGTGGGCAGCACAAAAAAACATGCCCCCGGAAAAACCTATCTCCAGGGAACCGATCCATGGTGCCCAAAAGGTTGGGGGCTGCTGTTCTAAGCTATTAGCTGCTAAGTGTTTTCTGGAGAGGAATGGATTCCAAAGCTATGGCAGATATTCCTCTGTTGTTAGCATTGCTAGCTTGTATGTCTTCTGCTGTTCCCAGGCCGTGCTTACTCAGCCTTCTAAACTCTCCAGCACTTGGAACAAAGCATGAGCACCAAAGAAATCATCTCTTTGGACCGTACTTGAACCTTTCTTTCTGATTCGTCTGCCATCCAGCACATTCGATTTAAAAGCAAGGGCTTCCATAAGCCTTGCAGATAGAGCTAGTTTCTAAAGCCAGAGGAAAAGGGCAACAAATGTCTCCAAAGAGCTGAGCATGTTCAAAAGGCACCTAGGAAAGAACTCTGACCAAGACTTATGGGCGCTGACGTCTTGTTTGGCTGCATCGATTCTCCACACTGCATGCTGCGTTGTCATTCCTTCTAGCAAGCGATCTGTGCAAGTGGAGCAGAGATTTACAATGGTTGACAGCCAGCCCCCTCCTCCCCACTTGTAACACAGTGTTCCCATCGATCCTCTCGGACACTGACACTGAAAACGAAACGAGTGCCTTGTTCCCATTGGCAGTGAGGAAAGATTCTTCAATATTCCTCCAAGCAACAAGGCAGCGGCGGCAGCAGCAGCCACCAACCACAGCAACAATCCCCAGCCCTCTGCAGGAGCCCAGCCTGTGTGCCAACACCACATCACAGGCACCACAATTCACCACGCCCCTCAGCAGCCACCACAATTGCGGTGACATCCAAACCGCCCCCAGCCATGGCAACCTGCCACCTGCTAGAGCATCATAACTTCCTGCTGCATCTCACCGTGACTTTTGCAACCAACCAACCACACCACACCCTCCGGCAATCCACTGCTGCTGCCGCATGGACAGGACAGTAGCAGGTTTCAGAAGGAAAAAGATTTTGAATGACTGTAGAAAGTAAGACTCATCTGCAGTGGTGAATGTTAGAAATACAATGCAAGTGGTATCGGCCTCTATTTAAGTCCCCAAGACAGAAAGGCAAAAGAGAAGGCCAGGTCACTAAGTTTATTTATAAAACAAAACAAAATCCCAAACACAACAATGAATCAAATAACAAATCATTGAAAAGTGCTTTAACCAGCTGGGAGGAAAGAAATCCCTCTCCTTTGCAAGAAATGATATTCTTTGTGCTGCAAGTTTTTAATCGGTGTAATTATTATATAGAATGCACAAGTAAAGCTTTACTTGATTAATCAATGCAGGACAATTATAATCACAGGAGCACTAGCTAAATGTTTGTCTGTTTATTTTCTCAGGCTTGCTTTGCCTCTGATGTAATACTGTAGCAGGGAATTTAAAAGAAGAGATTGATGGTGGCCTTTTCCTCTGCCAGTAAGTGGTAGGCTTGTTTATTAAATTGTAAATTATCTTGCATTCCCTTCTGTATCTCAGAAAGTTATCTACCTGCATATTCATTTAAGTGGGGGTGCATTGGGGCTTGTAGGTACAGCAGGTCTGCACAGGACTGTGGTTTTAATTGATTACTCAGTAAAGGCAGCAGACCTACCATGCCGCTGTAATAGTATTGATGATTGATTAGACAAAGGAAGTTGGTTAATCATCTAAACATGCTTAACCTGCTTGACTATGACTTATATGTCATCTGTACAATTTGTTATCTTTTTTTAAAAGTTCTTCTGGGCCTCATTTGTTTAAATGCCAAGAATTTAAGTCTGCTCGGTCTGTTGTCCAGTTGGGGACTAGTAATACTTGACGCAACTATTGTTAGAAGCTGCAAGGGATATTCAGTGGCTAGGTTACACACGTTATGCCAAACTGCAGTTCTATGTAATGGTAGCCTGTTAATGAAGCTACGGTGGCTAAGTTTACACATCATAGCCTAACGTGTGAATCAGAGCAATGGAGGAATAAAAGCAACCCAGATGGCCACTAGATTATAGCATTAATTCACTTGTGCAAAGTAACAATGAAACTGAAAGTGTTTTATAAACTGCAGTGAGTTCTAAATCAGTTTAATTTATGAGAAATCACACACTGACATTTTCAAAAAGGCATTTCGCTATAAAAACTGGTCTATTAGAACTAGTACAGAGATTCAGTCTGGCTAGAAGTAAGAATGATGGTCCATTGTGATGTGGTCTTCTTCTAGAAAACAAAGGTCAGTTGTTGGTAGCCAGAGGGCCTTCAAGCGTGGCTTCCACGCCAGGTTCCAAGTCAACAGATCACATTTCCTCCAAGTCCCATGACAAAGCAACAGACATTTTAGACAGATTGCAACATGAAACTTTGTGCTTCAAAATTTTTATAGCTGGTTATAGAATCCACCCAGTGCTTAATTCCTATGACAAGTAGGAATTAACCCCTGTGGATTTAGGTACATGCTCAGCCGGAAACCCCACTATGTGTAGGGCAGCTGTTATCTTCCATCTACTGTAATTTTACACCCAGGATTGAAACACTAGAGGAAGACTAAGGTACAAATATAAGCCAAAATGGGTTTAACAGCCCACAGATACAACACAGTTTAGGTCAATACTGACCTGGGTATTTGTATGGAAAACTTAAACCTTAGAAAATCTGCATTTTTGTGTTTTTATGACAATTGCAACCTCATCCCACCAGTTCTACATACAGAAGATGCATATCCATGTTAAAATAAACAAATAAACTAATAAACTAATAATAATGATGATGATGATGATGATGTTGGAAGGGACCTTGGAGGTCATCTAGTCCAACCCCTTTCAGGCAGGAAGCCTATACTATTTCAGACAAATGGCTGTCCAGTCTCTTCTTACAAACTTCCAATGCTGGAGCAGGTTGTTCCACTGATTAATTGTTCTAACTGACAGGAAATTTCTCCTTAGTTCTAGGTTGCTTCTCTCTTTGGTTAGTTTCCATCCGTTGCTTCTTGTCCTGCCTTCAGGTGCTTTGGAGAATAGCTTGACTCCCTCTTCTTTGTGGCAACCCCTGAGATATTGGAACACTGCTATCATGTCCCCCTTCGTCCTTCTTTTCATTAAACTAGACATACCCAATTCCAGCACCCACTCCTTATATGTTTTAGCCTCCAGTCCTCTCATCATCTTTGTTGCTCTTCTCTGTACTCTGTACTCTAAAAGACCTGCACTGGTTGCCAACTGAGTTCAGGCACAATTTAAATGCTGGCTTTCACTTTAATACTTCCATACTGCTTGTGATCTAGCTATCTCAGGGACTTGATGCATTTGAGAATATTCTTCATCTAGAACAGTGGTTCTCAACCTGTGGGTCGGGACCCCATTTGGGGTCGATCGACCATTTCATGGGGGTCGCCAAGCAAGGCTGTCCGCCATTTTTTTTGTCCGCCGTTTTTTTTTGTCCGCCATTTTTTTCCCCTTTTCCGGCGGGTGCCTTACCTCCCTTGGGCTGGGCCAGCTGGTGGTCGGCCGGCTCCATCTCTGCCGCTTGCCAGCTACGCCTCGGCCGGCGCAGGGGGCGGAACCACGCATGTGCGGCGCTCCCGGGCAGGGAAAGTCCTCGACTTATGACCGGTTGGGTAGTCCTTGACTTACGACCGGTTTAGTCCTCAACTTACGACCGGTTTAGTCCTCGACTTACGACCGGTTGGGGTCACGGCATTAAAAAGGTTGAGAACCACTGATCTAGAATATGTCGGAATCAAACAGAGATTCCACTCTGTTCCACTCTTGGTTGCCCACGTAGTCTCCATTTCAAGACCCTAACTTAACAAAAAAAAAACATTTCAAATGTTAATATTAGTAACATTTAAATTAAAGATCACATTGTTTGGGGGATTTTTTTATTAGGGGCTGTATATCAGTTGGATATGATGACAGAGTGGCTGACAGGTAGAGCTAAAGTTAAACTGAGGCACCACCTTTCTCCATAAAGCCTCTTTTTCTCTCTCCTTTTTGTCCCCACTCTTCAGACTTCTGAGGAAAAGACAGATAATTCTTGTCAGAAAGCAAACATAATTACTCGCAGAGGGTTTTTGAAGTTTGGCCAAGGGCATTATGAGTAAGCGAACAGCAAAATTCAACAGGCTGAAGAATGACTGGAAAAAATAATGGTCATTACCGTATGGAACATTTTGTCATGGTTTGAAATATAGGTAGCCGGTGACTTAGGATCACAACTGAGCTCCAAATTTCTATTGGTAAGCAAGACAGTTGTGAGTTTTGGCTCAGTTTACAATCTTTCTTGCCACAGCTGCTAAGTGAACCATTGCTGTTGTTAAATTAGTAACACGGTTGTTAAGTGAATCTGGCTTCCCCATTGACTTTGCTTGTCAGAAAATGATCACGTCACCCCAGGAAACTGCAACCATCATAAATATGAGCTAGTTGCCAAGCGTCCGAATTTTGATCACATGACCATGGGGATGCTGCAACAGTCATAAGTGTGAAAACGGTCATAAATCAATTTTTTCAGTGCTGTTGTAACTGAAAACAGTAACTAAACAAAATTTGTACCTGTACAGCCCACAACTCTCCTTGCTTTCAGAAAGCAATTAATTGGTATTATTGCAGTGAGCTTTTAGCCTTTAGTTTTGTTTGGACAATAATTATAGTTAGCTAATTGTTATCATTATTTCAACTGTTTTGATTTTCATGATATACCTCACTATATATATTGTCTAGAATTTATATGAGATTGAGATGACTTATGAATACTGTTAAATTAATGAAATAAATAAAGGCGACTCAACAGGGTGACTCACATGGTTTGAGGATCATGATTAAAGGATAACATTTGTTCAAAGGAAACAGAAATGAAAGAAAAACCAGGGGAACTACACTGAACATTAAAAGTATTCTCACTAGCGCAGAAATCCAAGTGAGTGAATTTGGAGACATTGTTGAGAACATAAGGTTAAAATAAGCCATACAGTAGGTAGGACTATCACCCACCTAACTATGGGGAAGCGGTGGATAATGCTTTCTAAAACAAAATACAGATTTTTCATAAAGAAATCAAGATCTAATATTGGGGTACTTTAAAAGCTGAAAACAAACTCCAAGAAATTCTAAGAATTTCTGGTTTGTCTTGCTAACTATTTTCTCTTTCAGAGGGTACAAGAAGGCACAAGAAAATAACCTATTTTTGACTCGATGTGAGTGAACAACAATAAGGCCATGATAGCTCAGTGGTTAAAGAGACTGAGCTTGTCTGCTGGAAAACTGACAGCCAGGGGTTCAAGACTTGAGTACCATGTGATGAAATGAGCTTTTGCTACTTGCCTCAGCTCCTGCCCACCTACCATGTTTCCCTGAAAATAAGACCGGGTCTTTTTATTTTTTTTACCTCCGAAAGAGGCACCAGGTCTTATTTTCAGGTTAGGCCTTACCTCACCTCTGGCACTGACAGCCCTACCCAGCCGGTCCACTTCTTCTGGGGCTGAAGTTCTGCAGCTGCATTTGGGCCTGCATTTTGCAGTCAGGCCTTTCCAAAAGGCTAAACAGCTGAGTATCGAGCTATGGATTCAATCCATAGTTTGGTGCTCGGCTGCTGAGGTCTTGCAGAACCGAGCTACAGATTGAATCCATAGCTCAGTTCTTGGCTGCATAGGCCTTCTGGAAAGCCCTGTAACTGAGAAATGCAGGCATGGCTGCAGAAGAGGCCTCAGAAGAAGAAGTGGGCCAGCAAGGAGAGGCTTGGCTGCAAGATAAGTGGGTGCTGGGCAGGTGGGGTAGCTCCATCCCCCCCACCCTGCCCTAGCTTGATTTTTAGGTGTGTGCCTCGCCCCAAAACTAGGGCTTATTTTTGGGGTAGGGCTTATATTAGGCCCACCCCCAAAAAATCAAGCTAGGCTTATTTTTGGTGTAGGCCTTACTTTCAGGAAAACATGGTAGCAGTTTGAAAGCATGCAAATGCGAGTAGATAAGTAGGTACCACTTCAGTGGGACGGTAACAACAATCCGTGCGCCTTGGCATATAGTCATGCTGGCCACATGACCACAGAATTTCTTTGAACAATGCCCTTGGCTAAGCAACAGAGATGAGCATTGCCCCCTAGAGTCAGACACAACTGGACAGGGGAAACCTTTACCTTTAAGCGGTACAAAAGGCTTAGTTGTGGAAGTGGAAGTAGAAGTACGTTAACCATGAAGTGCTGGAGTGCTTGATTTTAAGGAAAAATAAAACTCAGGCTAATGAAACATGTATTTTGTATTTCAAGAAGGTGAATTTTAATAAACTTGGAGTAGTTCTAATTAAGCTTCCATGGCAAAAGAAGCTATTAGGGGGAAAAAACTCACCATGAGTAGGAGTTTCCTTGAAAAGGCAATTCTAAAAACAGAGCAACAAGCAATTTGAATAAGAAAAAAGTAGAGGATAGCAGAAGAAGCCAATGTAGTTACACACACACATATACATACACACACAGTGGAAATCTAAAAACCAAAAATAATACACACAAGGTGGAAAGTGGTATAAACAGATAAATTGGAATGATAGAGATGGCATCCAAAAGGCTAATGCTCAAAATGAGCTGAGGTTGGTGGATGCTGAGAATAAAATGAGCTTCTTCACACTGAAAATAAAAGGAAGAAAAAAGAATCATTATACCAGCTGCTTAGTGAAGTTGGCAAAATTCTAAGACCTAACAATGAACAGGCAGAACTATTCAAGTCCCATTTTGGCTCAGTCTTTTCTGACAATGGAGTCCAAGTTCCCCCAGACAATTGTGAAAAGCAAAATATGAAAGGACAAGATTGAAGTTGGAATGATAGAAGAATGGTCCCAGAATATCTGGTCAAAGAATGCCTATTTATCTTGAATTATTTAAATCTCCAAATACAGATTAATAGGACTTTGGGTTATTGGAGGCATTTGGTGATGATCTGGACAAACCTCCAAGCGCTATTTTGAAGAAATCCCAGAGATCAGGTGCCATACGGAGAAGATTGGAGAAGGGGGTCAGGGATTTACTAGAAAATATTTTGTAAATAATATGTCAATTACTGGAAATCAGCATGGATATATTAAAAATAAGCCTTGCAAGACTAACCTTATATGGACCAAATAGTTTCTTTAGTAAATAGCGGGAATGCTTTAGATCTACCATATTTTGATTTCAGTAGAGCATTTGAAAAAATACCCCATGCCATTCTGATTAGGAAGTCAGATTAGCAAGAAGAGCAGTTTGCATGTTTTTCAGCTTCTAAAAATTTGATTGCCTGGAAAATGCAAATAGTGTGCCATAGGAGGGATAAGAAATGCGGTATCTAAGGAAGCTGCTATGGTCACAAACGTCTCCTACAGTGCCTGCCAAGCACTCTATCCCCACTGACTTTTTAATGTTTTGGTTTCTTTTAATTAAAATAATAATGTGCAACATGGGCAAGTTGCAACATAAAGTGCCAACCCTCCATCATCATTATTTATGATAATTACTCTGGTTTCCACATGGCCCAGTAGGAATTCTTAGAAAATAAAATGGTGGGCAGTTACAGCTCATTCTTTTGTTTCCAATTGTGACCAGCTGTCCAGAAAGAAAGAAAAGGTACAAAAATTGGACTGGTTTTCCTTCTTGTGAATGAATATTTGTGACTGGTCATGCCTATCCATCATTTTAGGAATTCACAATATCCCCTGCCTGAAGCCATTTTGTGAGAGCACCCACAAAATGTGCTTATCAGCTTAAAAGGATGCCTGTTACTGGACTGTAAGAGTATTATTTTCAAGTACTGTAACATCGTAGTCTGGAACTCATTAATTTTGCTAATTAATGTGTTAATCACAAGGTGATTTCGTGCAGTTTGTTTAAATCAGGGTTTCTTCAAGTTTCTTCAAGTAGACACCATGTTATATGCTAAGTCATAAGCAATAGATTTAAATCAGGGTTTCTTCAAGTTTCTTCAAGTAGACACCATGTTATATGCTGAGTCACAAGCAATAGATTTACAAACCACAATAACCGAGTCTATATTTTATACTAAAACAAAATTCCAACAACTCACATATGCCTTAGCTCAATGTATATATGCAGTATGAAAAACTGCTCAGGAAATATCCAAACTTGCTGCTTAAACAATTTTGTTTTACAGCATTTTTATATCATTTTAGCAAGAGGCTTCGGGCATTTCAACAAGTTGAATAGCTTTTTCTGCTAGTGTATCATATCTAAACTCATGTACTGGCAGGAAGGTAGACTTGATCCAGCTTTTTTAAAATTCTAAAAAGTTTTAAACGAATGCCTCAACTTAGAGACTTGGATGCTATCTGAAAAATAGAAAAAGGTTGCAGAAAGGGGCAAGAAGAAATGGGTGTAAAAGCTGAACACTAGCAAAAGTTACTCAAGATGAGGCTTGGTAGTTTTGAAAACATCAACAGCTAATCTTAACACCTAACCCCCAATTTAAATAGTTTCTGGTATTATTTTACTAAATATTCACTTACCAGCATGGGCTCTTTCAGACCCCAAACCTGCTAATACGTTTTGGAACTTCTTCATTAGAGTCTCAGGATGGGTGACTGGAGAGAGGGGCAAAATGTGGCAGTTCTCATCAGCCTTCTTCATAATGCATGTTGGGAAGTTGAAAATAGGGTAAGGGCACGAGGGCAGAAAGGGGGAAAATGAATTCTTGTAGTCAGGCTTCCATAGAAAGCACAAATGAATGTCCATGAAAAAAGAAAGGTCCCACCCTGCCAATGAATGCTGCAGCTTCTAGTCACCAGAGAAACTCACAATGGGGCAGACCTTGTTATCAGCCAGAAAGGAAGGAGGCCCCAGTGGCAAGCCTCAAAATCTGACCCACTTGTCTTGAGAGGTTAAGTTGGTGACACTCTTCTGACATGTTTGACAATGAAAAGCAGCTTTGCTGGGTCAACCCCAAAGGAGGTGACCTGTGACCCAGCATGAGGTTGCATCTCATTAAAAACATATATTTCCATTTCTATATCGACAAGCTTGCTAGGTGTCATTAAGGAAATATTGCAGCCCTAGGGCCCTGGCGTCAGCTAGCAATCACCACCCCAGTGGTGCAGACTCTGGGGTAAACATGGAAGTGACAGTGCAGTATATAATACCCAATGGTTGTAAGCATCACTAAACATTGCTTTTGCCAAGTAAACACAATGGAAAGTGGGGTGAAGTTGACCAGGAGCAACCAAAGAAAAATGACACTTTGTTTTGGGCAAGCCGAATCAGTTCCAGGAGATGTAACAGCTAGTCTTTAGCTACTTTTCCAGTAGGTGGAGAGACCAGAATTTGGCCAGGTCAAATAATGGTTAATCCTACTTGGTAGCAGTGGCATTGTGCCAGTTACAAATCTCTAGGCCAGTTGTGCTATCCATTCAGTCTTTTAACCTTGGTTCTTAGTAAACTCAGCATCAGAATCATTGGACTTTCTAATTCTCTACAGCCCGTCTCTTTGTAAGCTTCCGACAAGTTGGTCCGCAAAGTCGGTCTCTGTGTAATGTATGTTTTCCAAAGATTTGCTGCAGGTTTTTTTTGTATTTAGCAAAGGGATCTTTTAACATGCCAGGGAATCCACTATGACAGTGGTGGCAAACCTATGACACGAGTGCCAGAGGCGGCACGCAGAGCCCTCTCTGTGGGCACGCGCGCCGTCGCCCCAGTCCTAGGCTTTCAGCTGGGTTTTATAAAACCTTTTCGCTTTAGGCCTCTGCTGCCGTGTGCAAAAAAAAAAAAAAAGGTTCAATCAGTCAATTTCAATTTCTTGCGGGGGAAAAAAGAGATCTTGCAAAGTTGGAATGCCGTTACCATTGCAGCCACGCCCACCCAATGGGCCACGCCCACCCAATTGGCCACACCCAGCCAATGGGCCACACCCACCCGGCACTTGACGATGCATAAGTGGGTTTTGGGTTGCAGTTTGGGCACTCAGTCTCTAAAAGGGTTGCCATCATTGCACTATGAGCTTCACAATCATCTGCATATTTTAAACCAACCCAAATGTTGTAACCACATCAGAACGTAATGACTTCAGAACTCTGGTCCTCTGTTTAAAGCATGCTGCCTTTCTGTTTAATCTATTTTTCCTGTTGCTAGCTGTATATTTCCAAAACTGCCTATACAGACTTCACTGAGCAGCCACTGAGCTTTCTGCTTCATCTGATCTTTACATGTTGTATCATGTGGGCAACCTATCCACCCTAGCAGTCATTGTTCCCATTTGTGCTTTCAAAATTCCACTGTGTCCACTGGCTAAAATATTGGGTGGGGAGGTTGTACTACTATTGAAAGAAGAGAATTATATGAAGAAGCCACTAGAAGGAAATATCCCAGAGATGACTGAATTTCAAGGCATGAAAACAAGTTTTTTCCTGCTGCAATTAAATTACTTGAGCCTAGTCTTTGAGATCAAAGGAGAAAAAAATTAAAGCATTAGCAATCAAAGTAAATGAATAGGTAGTCCTAATAAAACACTTTATATCCATGCTGGAAACAAATTCTGCCTCTTAACAGATCCAATACCTGAAATGCATTAACTGTTGCTTACCAAATGTGAAGGACTACAATTGCCATCATTCGCAGCCACATCAATTATCTGAAGATAATTGAAATAGTTTTGTATTTAATCAGTGCTAAGAAACAAGCAGAGAAATTAGTTGTTTCTTCATGTTACAAATGGCTTTTCTCATTCCTGATGTCTTCTCTATGCAATTAAATTTACCAAGTTCTTGATTTCTCATTGATAATATGTGTCTTTAATGTGGGACAAAAGAAGACGCTAATTAGGCAAGATTAAATAAAGCTGTATTTTCATTTCAGCCCACGAATATAGATGTACAATCATACCTCTTTTTATTTCTACGTTTGTACAAAACATATATTACTCTGTTACATTCACTTCCTGGAATTACTCAAGTTGACTAAAAGAGGAATCTCACTCATAGTAGGGGAAAGTTTTCTGAAGATTGCAGATTTTGGCTCCTAGCCACTACATGAAATCAAATTAATAATCTATTCACCTGGAAAAAAATGTGATGATCTACTCCAGCTTTCTGCTTCAAGTAGACTAAAGGATTCCAATAGAAATTCACAGAGCACAACTGGAGTACTACCATGCATCTAGAAATCCATAACCAAAACTGACTTAAACAGAAGAAAAATAGCCTTTCCTATTACTTATACCATGATCCATTCCCATAAATCCAATCTCATGAGTTATAAATGTTCACACTGTAATCCCGAATTTAGATTTTCTTTGCATTTCACAAATTGTGCTGCAGCACTTTGCCTAAAATGGGGCCCTTAAGCAACTTTATAAAGTTTATAAAGTTTTAGAATGCATCTTGCAAAAGCTTTGAAGGCCAGACGCTCCTATTGGTTCATCCTCCTAATAACAATTAAAAACACATAAACTCACACTATAGTCCACTTCTAGCATGTTTTTCATCTTCAATTTCCCATCTTCAATTTCTCTGGCAACTTTACATAGGCAAAGTGGCTAGATTTTTTTTTCTTTTTTAGTTCTTTTTGTTTGACTTTTTAATGCTTCTGACTTAGTGATTTGCATTTATAGCAGTCAAGCACACTGAGGAAAAATTTTGCATTTGCTGTTATTGGGCACTTTGATACTTTCACACAATACTGGCTACTACTGGTATCTGGTGCAACCCCCCCCCTCCTGCAGTTCCTGACCACAAAGTTTTGGGGTGTTTGCATGCTTGTTTCTCCAAACTGACCTGCTATATGCTTCTCTTCCCAGCGACTCTTTCTCCTGAGAACAAAGTGAAGCAAACTTCACCCAATGGGGCCTGTCATTCTGAAGTTGGTTAATGAACTAAGATAAGAACCTACTTCCTCCCTATGTGCATCATGCTTCCTTCTTGCAATAGTAGTAGTAGTAGTAGTAGTAGTAGTAGTAGTAGTAGTAGTAGTAATAATAATAATAATAATAATAATAATAATAATAATAATAATAATAATAATAATAATAATAATAATAATAAAATAAAGTTGGAAGGGACCTTGGAGGTCATCGAGTCCAACCTCCTGCTCAGGCAGGAAACCCTACACCATTTCGGACAAATGGCTGTCCAATCTCTTCTTGAAAACTTCCAATGTTGGAGCATTCACTGCTTCTGGAGGCAGGTTGTTCCACTGATTAATTGTTCTAACTGTCAGGAAGTTTCTCCTTAGTTCTACAGTAGGTTGCTTCTCTCCTTGATTAGCTTCCATCCGTTGCTTCTTGTCCTGCCTTCAGGCGCTTTGGGGAATCTTGTTAATTTTAAACCAGTTATAGTGTTATTATGCATTGTTTTGTGCTCAGGTTTTGTTTTGTTTTTGTATGGTTGTACTGCTGACTAGAGTCATCTCTAGGTAGGTGGCATATATGTTTACTAAATAAATAAACAAACTGCTAGATGTACAGCATAACCCTTCCTCTCTTCAAAGAGTTGGGTAGCTCACTAGTTTGTTGGCACCAGTGCAACCCAAGGCTGAAAGATCCTACTTCCATGTTGACAGTGCTTGTAAGCCATAACTGGTGGGGACAAGGATGCAGTAGCACTGGGATGAATTGGTGATGCTTTGGAGGAAGGACAAATAATAATATAAAAACTTTCAGGCCAGTGTTCTCAACCTTGGCAGCTTTCAGATGCATGACTGGCTGGGGAATTCTGGGAATTGAAGTCCACCCATCCAAAAGCTGCCAAGGTTGAGAAACTCTGCTATAAACATCATGGAATGGGGATAAATTTGACATTTACTGATATATGGACATATAGTGGAGTTGTAAATCAGCAGTACTAGCTCCCACTGTCCCTGGAATAACAATTCTTGATCATTATAGACCTTTATAGTTTCAATCAACTGTCTTCCTTCTACCGTATTTCTCCTTCCAATGCACAAAGAATCTTGGGATTGGTAGTTTCTGGGAAAGCAAGTGAAGCACTAATCTCTGTCCCTTGTGTTGTAAGTCCTAGTTTAAATGCATAAGCCAAACAATCTCTACATTTGAACCCCAAAATCAGGAGAAATCTGGTAGCATCTTTTCCATGTAATGAATGTAATTAAAAAGCATAAGCTTTCATGAGCTACAGCTTATTTTATCAGAGGAACATCACAAAAGCTATTAATAACATTTGTTAGTCAGAAAAGGTGCTGCTAGACTTCTCTTGAGTTTTTTTGCTACCACTGACTGAAATGGCTCTCTTTCTAAAAGGCTTGTAGACTAGCAACTCACCAATTAGAATGCTACTTGGTCTTTTCTAATATTGTTTCTTGTGGCTTTAGTAAATATCATAAGATTTGGATAAGAACTACATGAATACAGGAAATTAAGTTTCCACAAATATCCTCAATCCTGATATTCAGCTTTTCTTTATTTTTCTTTAATGATAGATGATTCATACTGGTTTGTCCCTATTCAGATTTTTCAGTCATGATGAAGAAAAATCTTTCTCATCCAGATCCAGCCCTGGGTCCCACTTTCCAACAACACTAAACATCTGCCTCTATTTTATTTTTGATCCCACACTGTTTTCTATAACAATAGGAAAGTTTTTCCTATCATTCCGGTGAGGTCAGCCAATCTTAATCTCTGTGATGGGCTATTGAATAACAGAATAACAGAGTTGGATAACTGGATACTGGATAACTACTGTTATCCAGTAGTCCATCAACTGTAAACAAACTAGTTGAGATGATGGTTAGGATATATTTTTATTTCCATTAAAACCATAGAATTCTAGAATCATAGAGTTGGAAGGGACCTTGAAGGTTTTCTAGCTAGTCCATCCTCTCCTGTTAGGAAAATGGAGATTCTCAGTCATCCAGGTAGAGTTGTCTAGAAGTTGAGTCATGGCAACTCAACTTCTTCTTTTTTGTTTCATACTAAAGGAACTACTTGGATAAGCAGTGAAAAGTTTTGAACCAACAAGAAAAAAGTCCAGTCGCCATGACTTATCTTCCAGACAGTAGATATTTATGTAGGCTTCCTTCTGGTCTATAAAAAAAATGAGGTGAGGGTTAGCATTAGAATGAGTTTTGTTGCTTTGTGGTAGGCTTAGGTTGGGAGTGAGAGATGGGATTATGGTTAAGGGTACTATTTTTGGGTGAAGTTGGTGTTAGGGTTAAATCAGGACTATAATTGGTGTCAGGGTTACCACTAGGAATGAACTTTTCTGCTTAGCAGTGACTTGGATTTATGTTACAGTTAGCAAAGATTGTGGGGTTAATATTTGTGGAGGTGATAGAGTGAATTCAGGATTAGGTATAGCTTTCCTGGTGGATTTAGGTATGATCTAGTACAGCGGTTCTCAACCTATGGGTTGCGACCCCATTTGGGGTCGATCGATCATTTCACGGGGGTCGCCAAGCAAGGCTGTCCGCCATTTTTTTCCCCTTTTCCGGCGGGTGCCTTACCTTCCTTGAGCTGGGCCAGCTGGTGGTCGGCCTGCTCCGTCTCTGCCGCTTGCCAGCTACGCCTCGGCCAGCGCAGGGGGCGGAACCACGCATGAGCGGCGCTCCCGGGCAGGGAAAGTCCTCGACTTACGACCGGTTGGGTAGTCCTCGACTTACGACCGGTTTAGTCCTCGACGTACGACCAGTTTAGTCCTCGACTTACAACCGGTTGGGGTCGCGGCATTAAAAAGGTTGAGAACCACTGATCTAGTATTAAGGATAGCATTTTTTTAATGTTACGTTTAATGTGACAAAAAAGGAAAACAAATAATAAAAGATAAAAAGCAGCTGTATATTTTTTAAAAAATTATACAGCACAATTTGGCAAACCACATTTATCTTTGATCACAGGAAAACAGTCACTCCAGTCCGTCTTTTAGGCATATAAGGAGACAGTTCAATGACAGAGCACCCCTATTTCCTGAACCCAACTTTTGGTATCCAAGAGTATATTTGAATGGTTAGAATAGCTTATGTCAGTGGTGGCGAACCTATGGCACGGGTGCCAGAGGCAGCACTCAGAGCCCTCTCTGTGGGCACGCGTGCCATCGCCCCAGTCCTAGGCCTTCAGCTGGGTTTTATAAAACCTTTTCGCTTTAGGCCTCCACTGCCATGTGCAAAAAAAAAGAGGTTCAATCAATCAATTTCAACTTCTCGCGGGGAAAAAAAAGAACTCGCAAAGTTGGAATTGATTGATTGAACCTTTTAGTCCCACTCAATTCTGCCGTTACCACTGCAGCCACGCCCACCCAATTGGCCACACCCAGCCAATGGGCCACACCACCCGGCACTCGACAATACATAAGTAGGTTTTAGGTTGCAGTTTGGGCACTCGGTCTCTAAAAGGCTCGCCATCACTGGCTTAGGTTTATATTACAGTTGGGAATGAGCACTGGAGTTAGGGTTAAGGTTCATCTTTGAACTGAAGTTAGGGCAAGTTTAGATTGGGTTAGGCTTCCTTGAGATCTGAATCCAAATTTACCATGAGAAATAACATTAGGTGATTTTTGTATATGTCTGTGTAGTTAGTGGTAATTTTAGGTTTCTGTTCCTGTTCACATTGAATGAGACTGGGGCATATATTTCTGTTGACATTAGAGTGAAGTTAGGATTCAGGCTACAATTTCTTAATATATATGCAAAAGGTTTATGTAAGAATTAGCATTAAGGTGAGTTTTATGGTTAGCTGTGGTCTTAGGTTTGTGTTATATCTGGGAACCAGTCCTGTGGTAAGGCTTAGGAAAAATATTTGTAGTGCCATTATAATGAATTTAAGGTTAGTTTAGGCTTCACTGAGGTATATTCTTAACATTTAGAGTGACGGTTAGAATGAAGGTGAAATTTTATGGATAGTGGTATGGTTGAGTTTATGTTACATTTGGAAATGAATGCTGGGTTAGGGCTAGGGTAAATATTGTTATTGGCATTAGGTGAAGTTAAGTTATGGATAGGCTTCATTGAGGTTCATTATTAAATTTTGCATGACAGAATAAAGGTGAGTCCTATGCTTAGTGGTACTCTTAGTTTTATATTACGTTTTGGTTTAAGTGTTGCTGTAAGGATTTGGTTGAATATTTGTATTGGTATTAGGTTAAAGTTAGAGTTAGGGTTAGGCTTCATTGAAGTCTAAAATAAAATATAGCATAAGGGTTAGCATTAGAGTTTTTTATGCTTAGTGGTAGAATTTGTGTTATGATTGGAGTAAGTTCCCAGGTTAGAGTTAGAGTAAGTATTTATATTAGTAGTGGAATGAAGTTAGGGTTAGAGTTAGACTTTCTTGAAATCTATGGTAAAAATTTTGTGTGAGTATTAGTGTCAATTTTTATGCTCAGTGGTAGTTTTGCATTTATGTTACAGTTCATAGTGAACACTGTACTGGAGTAAGAATTGATTAAATATTTATACAAATGTTGGGGTAGAATTAAAATGAGGGTGTGCCTTTGTTTTTTTTTGGTAAAAAAATTCTGTGAAGATTAGAATTAAGTTGAGTGTTTAAGGCTTGTGCCAGTATTAGGTTTATAATATTGTTGGGAATGAATGCTTGGGACAGAGACACTCCCAAAATAAATATTACCATAGGCTTCAGTGAAGTATAATGCCAATCTTACGTTCACAGCCAACACTTATAATTGTCCTAACCTGCAGGACTCAAGCTTAATATGCTGTATATAATAAAATTAAGACTGCCTCTAATCATGGAAATGTCAAGCTTATGGTAATCTTAATACTAAATTCACCGTAGACGTCAAGGAAGCTGAAACCTAGCCCTAACTTCATCCCAGTAGCAATATAGTTACTGTAACTGTAATTTAAGTGCTTAATCCCAAATATAACATAACCATAAGGTTACAACTAATAATAAAAAGTCATATTTACTCTAAGCATCCCGCTAAGCACAATCTTAAATATTAATGTATCTTAACCATAGCCCTAACTCTAACTCTAATTCTAACTGTAGCTTTATATCAAAGCAAAGGTTTCATCCAACCCTTATACCAGTATTTGTTCCAAATCCAAGAACTCCACTAACCCTAAAAGTTACTTCCTAATGGTAGCCTTCACAATAAATCTTATCATGGATGTTAAGACATCTTAACCTAAATGAAATATATATTCCCTAATCTTGACTCCTTCCCTAAATATCCCAAGCATAATATAAACCTAAGGCTATCACTAATCACATAAATTATTGACTAAAGCTAGCCCTCACTCTAAATTTTACTGTAGATCAGGGGTGTCAAACTGCCAAAACCGCACCCACCCCATTGCCGGCAATGGGGAAAAAGTCACGATACATCGTGACACGTCACATGACGTCGTACGTTTGACCCCTGTGCTGTAGATATTAAAGAAATGTAACCGTAACCCAAACTTCACTCTAATGCCGAACTAATAGTTAATCCAATGCTTAGGCCAGCACTTAATCCAAATTGTAACTTCAGTGTAAAATTACCACAGACCATAAAAATTTATTCTAAAGTTAATTCTTCACTTAATTTTAGAGTAGGTCTTTGAGGGCATCTGAACACTCTAAAAGCAATACAAATATATAATCTGATAGGTTTAATTGATTAATTTAATGTTGATTGACACCAGGGCAAGCTTGGGTTAGATTTATATTATGGCTGGAAGGGAATTCTGTTTAGGATTAAACTTAATATTTGAATATTGGCATTAGGGTGACGTTAAGCTAGTGTTAAGCTTGATCGAGGATAAATTTATTGTAATTAGGCCTAGGAAACAGATTTTATGCTTAGTGATAGAATTAGATTTAGATTGCAGTTGGAAATGTGTGCTGAGTCTAGGATTATGTAAATATTCCTATTAATATTGGGTTAGCTAAGATTCATTTGGCTTGTTATTAAATTTAGTTCAAGGATTTGCCTCAGGGAGAGTTTTTAATGGTCACAGTAGGCTTAATAGTGTGGTTGAGATTAAGTCCTTGGGCAAGGGTTAGTATATAGATATTTCCATTACAGTAAGGATGAAATTAGGGTTTGGTTTTAGGCTAGGCTTCATTGAAGTTCAAGGGTGACAACCCTACTTTAGCTGAATATTCTCAGGTTGCGCGTAATAGGGCTTAGTGTTAGAGAAGGCAGAAGAGGCTGAGCCCCAGTTTAAGAAAACTGTATATACTCTACAGCAGTGGTTCTCAACCTGTGGGTCGGGACCCCATTTGGGGTCGATCGACCATTTCATGGGGGTCGCCAAGCAAGGCTGTCTGCCATTTTTTTTGTCCGCCATTTTTCCCCCCTTTTCCAGCGGGTGCCTTACCTCCCTTGGGCTGGGCCAGCTGGTGGTCGGCCTGCTCCGTCTCTGCCGCTTGCCAGCCACGCCTCAGCCGGCGCAGGGGGCAGAACCACGCATGCGCAGCGCTCCTGGGCAGGGAAAGTCCTCGACTTACGACCGGTTGGGTAGTCCTCGACTTACGACCGCTTTAGTCCTCGACTTACGACCAGTTGGGGTCGCGGCATTAAAAAGGTTGAGAACCACTGCTCTACAGCTTGCCATCTCTATGGTACACAAACTAAACTCCTGTGAAAAAGTCCATGGGGATTTGCAATAAAATTCAACCAATGACTCAATTGTCTTCTTTTCAGGGAGCAGGAAGAAGCCACCATCTTTGTCATAATTCAAGTAGGACCATGTCCTAAATCATCCCTGGACTTTAATATACTGTGATGATGATGATGATGATAACTGGATTAATAATGGATTAATAATGGATTAAGACATGACCGAGTTGCTAAATTAATCCACTGGGCATTGTGTAAAAAATACGGACACAATTGCCTGTGTCCGAAAAGTCGTGGGAACATAGGGTGGGAAAAGGTGTTGAGAATGAGAGGGTGAAGATCTTGTGGGACTTTCAAATACAGACAGATCGCCTTTTGGAACACAACACGCCAGATATCGCAGTTGTAGAGAACTGAAGCGTACAGCTGATTGATATTGCTGTACCAGGAGATGCCAGAGTGGAAGAAAAAGAACTGGAAAAAATTATGAAATATCGCGACCTGACCATCAAAACTACGTGATTATGGATGAGACGTGTAACAGACGTGTACCCATTGTCATCGGGGCACTGGGAACTATGTCCAAAAACTTTGCAAAATACATCAAGAAACTGCAGCTTCCTGCAATAACTCCAGGAATGCTACAAAAAACTGCGCTACTCGGAACATCTTACATTTTAAGGAGGTACCTGGTTGATACCTACGATGCTGGTAGCAACCCGTGTCAACCATCAGTGCCAGCCAATTTGAATGTTCAATTGACTGAGGTTCATGTTTAATGAATAAAAATTATTATTATTATTAATAATAATAATAATAATAATAATAATAATAATAATAATAATAATAATAATAATAAAGTTGGAAGGGACCTTGGAGGTCATCTAGTCCAACCCCTTGCTCAGGCCGGAAAGCCTATCTCATTTCAGACAAATGGCTGTCCAGTCTTCTTAAAAAACTTCCAGTGTTGGAGCATTCACAACTTCTTGAGGCAGGTTGTTCCACTGGTTAATTGTTCTGTCAGGAAATTTCTCCTTAGTTCTAGGTTGCTTCTCTCTTTGGTTAGTTTCCATCCGTTGCTTCTTGTCCTTCCTTCAGGTGCTTTGAAGAATAGCTTGACTCCCTCTTCTCTGTGGTAACCCCTGAGATATTGGAACACTGCTATCATGTCCCCCCTCGTCCTTCTCTTCATTAAAGTAGACATACCCAATTCCAGCAACCGTTCCTTATATATTTTAGCCTCTCTAATCATCTTTGTTGCTCTTCTCTGTACTCTCTAGAGTCTCAACATCTTTTTTACATTGTGATGACCAAAAGTGGATGCAGTGTTCCAAGTGTGGTCTTACCAAGGCATTGTAAAGTGGTATTAACACTTCACGTAATGTTGATTCTGTCCCTCTGTCAATGCAGCCTAGCACTGTGTTGGCTTTGTTGGCAGCTGCAGCACACTGCTGGCTTATATTTAAGTGATTGTCCACTAGGATTCTGAGATCCCTCTCACAGTTGCTCCTTTTGAGCAAGGTACCACCTATACCTGTGCATTTGGTTTTTCTTGCCTAAATGTAGAACCTTACTTTTTTCACAATTGAATTTCATTTTGTTAGATAGCGTCCAATTTCAAGTCTGTCAAGATCCTTCTGTCTCTTAAGCTTATCATCTGGTGTGTTGGCTATCCCTGCCAAAAAGCATCCAACACTTTCCAATCCTGTGGGATTTGAGGCCAAGAGGCTGGGATCTACCTGAAGCTGCTCTCCAGTATGAATTTCCGTTTATTCAAAGCTGGGGAAATGCTGCTTGTTTCCACTTTTGCTGAGCATTTATTTCCACATTTTTCCTGCTGTTGGCAAACAGCACTACATCCTGAATGCTACAATCTCAGGAAAATCCCCTGAGCAGCTGCACATTTCATGCACCTGCCTATCATTGTAGCATGTCTACGGTAAAGCTAACATATGAAATAATTCTTTGTAGACCAGATCCTGGAAGTTACTGCTGTTTGAAAGGAGTCCTTTCTTTAAAAGGTGAAGGGCAATGTAATTTTTGCCATTACAGCTGACGTCTGACTCCTGTGTTTGACTTTTCAAATCCCCTTCAGAGCTCCAGATTGGTCTGTTTGTCAAAGAGAGAGCACCACTCCACACTGCCAAGTTCCAGTCATATATGGAAATTTTCTTCCCTTGGAACAGGGCTTCCTGATCCACATAAGGGTCACTTCCTTTAATCTGAACCCAAAGGAGCTTCTGGACCACTCCAGAGAGAATGACAAGTAGCTTTCCTGCTGTAATTTTTCCCAGAGGCTGTGCTAATGACAGGCATCTTAAGGCATACAAATACACACATCTTTTATTTGCTATTGCAAGCTTTAGCACGCTACTTGCAGCCATTAAGGGCCGCTTTATACATTACACTGCAGGAAACCCAGTTTTCTATCTGGAGTCTGCTGAGATGGAGTTCTATTTTTCTTAATGTGTTGTGGTTTACATTTTTTTTTCCAGATTTTGACAACTCTCCAACATTTCAGGGTATATCGAGTGTATTTAATGTGCAAAACATTCCATACCCATCTTCTGTGGTTCCTCCATCCTAGACAAGTTTTCATACAGAAATTCAGAAATCCTTGGTGGTGTGTTTCCTTGTTTTGTGCAGCCGTCATCAGCACAGTCTTAATTACTTTTGAAAGAGAAGACTTGCAGATCGGCGATAAATGGTTTATTATTTGTTAATATAACAAATTTGTTAATGTGGCTCTGCACTACATCCTACAACAAGTTGAATCCCCAAGGACCTATGCAAGGGCCCTTTTTGTAAACTTCAGCTCGGCATTCAATATCATCATTCCAGATATTCTTCTAACTAAACTGATTCAGTTCGCCGTGCCTGACCACGCTTGTAAGTGGATCATAAGCTTTCTAACAGGAAGCAGCAGGTGAAGCTAGGCAAAATCACATCAGATACCTGTACAATTAGCACAGGGGCCCCCCAGGGCTGTGTGCTCTCTCCTTTCTCTATACCAATGACTGCATCTCAAAGGATCCCTCTGTTAAAAGTACTGAAGTTTGCAGATGATACAACAGTGATTGGTCTCATTCGAGACAACTACAAATCTGCATACAGATGGGAAGTTGAACAATTAGCCTTGTGGTACAGCCGGAATCTTGAACTGAACACACTCAAAACTGTAGAAATGATAGTAGATTTTAGGAGAAACCCTCCTATTCTACCATCTCTTACAATACTAGACAACACACTATCAACAATAGAGACTTTCAAGTTTCTAGGTTCTATAATATCTCAAGATTTAAAATGGCACCTAACATCAAAAATGTCATCAAAAAAGCACAACAAAGAATGTTCTTTCTGCGCCAACTCAGAAAGCTCAGACTGCCCAAGGAGCTGCTGATAACAGCTCTACAAAGGAATTACTGAGTCTGTCATTTGCACCTCTATAACCGTCTGGTTTGGCACTGCAACCAAACAAGACAGACACAAACTTCCACAGATAGTTAGAACTGCAGAAAAACAATTGCTACCAGCCTGCCTTCCATTGAGGACCTGCACGAGCCAGAAAAAGGGCTGTGAAAATATCTACAGACCCCTCAAATCCTGGACATAAACTGCTTCAACTTCTTCCCTCAAGACGACATTATAGGGCAGGCATGTTAAACTCGTGATGTCATGTGACATCGCACGATGTATCGCGACTTTTCCCCCATTGCCGGCAATGGGGTGGGCGCGGTTTCGGTGTGATGCATCCGGCCCACGGGCCGGCAGTTTGACATGCCTTCTATAGGACATTGCACAGCAGAACGACTAGACATAAGGACAGTTTTTTTCCCCATGCCATCACTCTGCTAAACAACTAATTCCTACAACTCTGTCAAACTACTTAGTAAGGCTGTATTACTATTATTCTCCTCATCTTTCCTATTACCTATCTCCTTATCTTCTTATGACTATAACTCTGTTGCTTGTATCTTACGATTTATATTAATTGTTTTATTTAGTATCCTAGTATGATTTATGTTCTTTGCTTATTTAATATCCTATGATTATCATTAAGTGTTGTATCTTATGATTATGATGAATGTATTTTTATGTTGATTATGATCATGATTTATCACTTGTTGCTTGTATGTACACTGAGAGCTTATGCACTGGAGACAAATTCTTTGTGTATCCAACCACACTTGACCAATAAAGAATTCTATTCTAAATGATTTCTGATGAACTAGATTCAGCTGTAGAAGAATTTTACAGAAGCTTTCAAATGTCAATATTTAAAGAGAATTTGTGGCACAGGCTAAAGCAGTGCTTCTTAACCTTGGCAACTTGAAGATGTATGGACTTTAACTCCCAGAATTTCCCAGGCAGATAAGGTGTGTGGAGAATTCTGGGACTTGAAGTCAATACTTCTTCAAGTTGTCAAAGTTGAGAAACACTGGACTAAAGAGACTTGTGTTGTTTGAATACTTGCACACTTCATTTCCAAAAGACAGTAACAAAATATCAGCTTCACTTTTGGGAGCCATGGAATATCCAGGCCAATTATGATATTGCTCCCATCAAACCTGATGTATAATATCTACCCTGTTCCACCATTGTAGCTGTCGTTGGGACTTGTCCTAAATTTGTTTTCTTATCTCCTTTGCTTTCTCTTTCCAATTAAATTCTGATTAACTCCATTACTGGAATAAATTTTGAAATCTATTGTATCTACTACACATCTTAGCAATGTGTGAAAAATCATAGTATTTTGCATCTGACATTGAATTCCTTTCTTTGAATATGATCACTCAGGAACTGGGGAAAAGCACTTTGTTGGGACCTTTAGCAGAAGGAAATGATACACTTTGAGGAGGAGGGAAGGACTGTAGTTGTTGAGGCTCCATTTGGAGAATCACATGTTTGAAAATTCCTTTTACCTAAAAATGTAACTGATAAGAGAGATACACTATGGTCTCTGCCTATGTCTCTCTCTCATCTATCCATCTATCATATTTATCTTGGCACCCATCTCAAGAAACATGACTGTGGACTACAATTGTCTCCCCGACCCACAGTGCTTTATAGGAGACTGTGTCATAAGAAAGCATTAAAACAAGAAACGTTCATCTACAGTGGAAGACTCAGATGTTTTAGAATTTGAGGCTGCCAGTTTACACAGACACACTCACAAAACAACCATTCCATATTTAAACACTAGAAAGCAAAAAAAAGTCTGGTTTTGTGTGGGCAGGTATAGAAGCGGGCATAATTTCTAAATCCACCACTGGTTCTGAAAGGTGTACAGTGTGGTGAGCAACGAGATCTTATGAGAGATCTTCTAAGTTGAAGGGAACCCCTTTTTCAATTGAAGGACACACTCATTATCTCTCTAAGACAGGGGTCTTCAAACTTGGCCCTTTTATGATTTATAGACTTGAACTCCCAGAATTCCTCAGCCAGCGTGCCTGGCTGAGGAATTCTGGGAGTTGAAGTCCACAAGTCATAAAAGAGCCACGTTTGAAGACCCCTGCTCTAAGACATCCCTTTTCCCTTTCTTGGTGACACCCTTCCTCTTTCCGATAAGGGACAGCAAAAGGAGGACACATATATGATCGTCTTGCAAGTGAGTTTTAAAATTAGCCCAAGGGCCGGAAGTGGTTTAACTTGCTCAGCCACCAGTGGTCCAGCCTATGTGGGAAACCTGCTTCTATTCCCTCTATCTATCCCCTACACTCATGTGCAGCTAACATTTTCCCATTCCCATATTCCCTCCACTCCTGCAAAATAGCATTCAATAATCTTTCAGTGATAATAACCATTGGCCCATATTTCTCTAAACCAGTGTCCTGGGATATGTCAGACTACAGCGGTGCTGGTGGAAAAATCTGTCTGTTTGCATAAATAAAAATAAAAAAAACAGGTGTGAGACGACAGCCTCAGTCTAAACAGGTGGATAGTTCAGACATACGATTTGCACTTAAGGAGACAGAAAAGCCCCTTGGGCAGATCTTGCATTCATGTAGGCCAAGAAGAGCCTGGCAGATATTGTACCAAGCAGCCATGGAGATGAGAGTTAAGACCAATCTTATCTTGGGCAATACAGTTTAACCAGCTTATTTCCAGGTGAAGGTATTTATTGAAGAATTGAGCTTGTTTGTTTCAAAAGGGGTGGTTTGCTTCTCTAAAAGAAAATGAAACTCAGAACGAAGGAAGCAGATCTGGTTTATTGAGAAACTCAGCCTCAGCGTAACTCAGCCATGCAAGCTGCACCTGGATGGGGCCACTGGAGTTCCAGAAGCCGCAGAGGCCAGTGGCTCTCAATTTTCAACTGTGAAGACTAAGCCGTATTTTCACGGAAAACTCCAGAGAGACGGTAGTTGTTCCAGCTGGGCAACCAATTGGCTAAGGTGATTAGATTAAGTCTCTTTTAGGTGTTTGCTGCAAATACTTAGCAAAGAGATGAGTCATTGGAATGAGACAAAGAAAGAAAGCTTTGAATCTTTAAATCTGTAGCATTGCAGATTTTTTTTTTTAACTTATAAATGCTTGGTCATGTCTTTTAGTCAGTTATAGACAAGAGCTGAGGAAATTTGGTATTGTTGCATGCTGTTCCACTGTCTACACAGGTTATAAATTGTAAGAAAAAGATTGATAATTAACAATTATTAATAATTGTGAAGGAAGTTACAATTTACCACAGCAAGAGGAGAGGATGAACTAGCAAGTGTTGAACCAATCTTCTCATTCTGTGAGTTTCTCCACTGTGCCCCTATATAACAGGCTGACCTTTGAAATCTCCTTATAGCGTGCGGCACAGAAAAGTATATTTATTTCTGCAGAGAAGATTCTAAAGAAGAGCTCTGCTGGATCAGAGCAATCTAGTCTAGCATTCAATTTCCTGCTCCCCAGCCAGATGCCTCCAGACGCCCACAAACACAAATGAGTGAAGCACCCCTCCCACATATCTTCTCCAGCAACAAGGAAATAGCCATACCTCCGATGTTGGGAGTGACAAAGAGCCATCATGAGTTGCAGCCACTGAAAGCCTTTATGATTTGCCAAATGTAGAGGTGCCTACTGAGAAGCAAAGCCCACTGAGTTTAATGAGGCTGACTTCCAAGCAAATAAGGAGCTCATGGGCCATAGTGCCTGTTCCAATCTAATAATAGAAAACAGGGTTGGAATAGACTTTGGAGGTCTTCTAGTTCAACCCTCTGCTCAAGCAGGAGACCCTATACAATTTCAGACAGATAGTTGTCCAATCTCCAGTGTTGGAGCACCCACAACTTCTGGAGGCAAATCGTTAACTTCTGGAGGCAAATCGTTCCATTGATTAATTGTTCTCACTGTTAGGAAATTTCTCTTTGGTTCTAGGTTGGTTTTCTCCTTGATTAGTTTCCATCCATTGCTTTTTGTTCAGATGCTTTGGAGTATAGGTTGTCCCCCTCTTCCTTGAGACAGCCCCTCAAATAATGGAAGACTGCTATCATGTCACCTCTCATCCTTCTCTTCGTTAAACTAGACATAACCAATTCCTGCAACCATTCTTCATATGTTTTAGTCTCCAGTTCTCCTAATCATCTTTGTTGCTCTTCTCTGTACTCTTTCTAGAGTCTCAACATCTTTTTTATATCGTGGTGACCAAAACTGGATGCAGTATTCCAACTGTGGTCTTACTAAGGCATTATAAAGTGGTACTAACACTTGATGTCATCTTGATTCTATCTCTCTGTTAATGTCCTATCAAATATGCTGGACTAAACTAGCAGAATTCCTACCCATCAGGACAATTGTTTGAGACTAGATAGATTAGTCAAAAGCTCAGCCCTTTGAATTTGAAGGGAATTGCATTTTGAGCTGTGGAAATGAAGGAGCCAAGCTGGCTGTGAAGCAGAAACATCAGTCTGTAGGGAGAGAACATTTCCTATGTCTTTGGTCAGTCAATAACTGGACTGCAGTGCATTGCTTGCCCTGCCCTGGAGTTGCAACAAAGCCTTCTTACAGAGGGCCTCGGGTGTCATTCTGTTTAATTAAATCTCACAGGCCGCTCTGTCCTATGAACAGAGCAAGACCAGGACTTCTTAGCCTTTTGCAGTAGTCTTTTCTTCCAATACATAGGACTGGGGAGGGGGGGAGAAGTTGGGGGGAGGGCTCCAATCAATGGAAATAAAAGATAGCCCAATTTGAAAAGCAGAAGAGATACAAAGGCCCTGTGTCAGCACTTTTTGTATTTCACTGGGGGGCAAAAACTGCCCTTGAGACTGAAGGGAGGAAATTGCCCAGTGGCAAAGAGAAGAAAAGGCCCTCTGTTGAGTCCCTCAACAAATGGGGGGGAGCTTTTGATGTTGGACAAGATAATGTCTGCAGTGATGATAAATGCAGATGGGGAATAAGAGAGAAGGATCAGGAGTTTGTCCCCCGAGGGTAATCCCACCAACTGGAGTAACCACTCAAGTCACATTCCTCTGCTCCCTGCCCCCTTGATTTGAGCAGGGCTACCAAAATCCTGATGACCACAAAAGGGCAGCAAGGTATTAGAAGTTTTTCTATCTGTTGTCTGCCATCTGTGACCATCCATCTTACTGCAGCAGTTCCAGTTTTGCTCTTGCGTCACTCAATTACTTCTGACTTTTCATATTATTTCATTAGGATTTTCTGTCTGAGTTCTCCTGAGCTCATGCTTGTGTCATCAGTGAGATTATCTCACTGCTTTGTGTTCTGTGGTCCCTTTTTCAGTTGCCCAACATGAGGGCCTTTCTCCAGTGATACGTGCCTTTACATTATGTATCCAAAACATCTAAGTGTCAGCTTTGTTCTTAATCCTTTCCGTGACTAATAATGTGGCTTCACTTTTAATATTGAGACCGTAGTCCTATTGTATGCTTTATTTCCCTTTCATGAGAACCCCTTCCTGAGACATGCCATTTTATAGACTGAGGACTTAACTATCTATTTTTTGGCTCTGTTATTTCCTACTTGGCCTCTACTTTACTCTCCGAGTCTTTCGTTAAGATAGTCCAAACCAACAAGTTATCCCTCTTCTTTATTTTCCAAGGAAATGAAGTTTATATGTTTAGTCAGATCCTATCTTCTCCATGTTCCTTTGAAGATAATCTTCCAGGAAGTGTGGCTGAAGTTGCACAGGAGCAACCAGGAGAAGGTTTTTTTTTTAATCATAAAACTGTCTGAAAGGTCTCTATGCCATATTTGTGTTAGGCTGCAAGTTCTCATGATTGTGTGCACGCATGGATTGAAAGAACTAAGGGTAATAATAGTAATTTAAACATGCCCTTCAGATATGTTGGTCTACAGCTTCCGACATCCCAGCAACTGATAAAGGAAATTGTCATCCAATACATTGAGATGATATTAGATGGGAGAAAGCGGGTATATAAATTTCCAGATATTTTTTTCCACAACTGAATCTCAAAGATTAAAAATATTGCAATATCTAGAGACTTTAAAACCAGTTTGGGTATACTTTGGCACTCTGCATAATTAAGTAGATTTGCAGCATTTTATTATTTTGTATAATTTATTTTGCTCCTGTTGATGACTGGGGGGACTAAAACAGAATTATGGACAGCCCCTTCTATTGGGAACAGAATATCTAAGTTCATATCTCCTATTTTCCTAGAATTGTGAGATGCATTTCTTGAACTCTTGGAAGTCTGTTACTCCAGACCTATCCTAAGGTAGTAAAGTTTGATAAGGATGCTACAGGAATATAAATCCCTAGGACTATTTTCTGTGCTTGCACCATGCATACACCAGTGGTGATTAAGACTGGGAGGCCATAGCCATGAAAGACAGCTGGATGACCTTGGGCCAGTCACTCTCTCTCAGCCTAACTCACCTCACAGGGTTGTTGTAGAGAAAACAGGAGGAGGAGGAGAGTGCATTGGATATTTGCAACACATTGCCTTGCACATGCTTTATGTTGCTGTTTTTATTCAGTATATAGCCAACCATCCTGTGAAATCAATGCGTACTGTTTCCCTGTAAGGGGAAAAGGGAATAACACTGATGGTCAGTGATATTCATTCATTCATTCATTCATTCAGTTCTACCTCACCGATCTCACTTAAGTGACTCTGGGCGGCTTAGAACAACAAGATAATTAAACCATAAATACACAAATAAAAACATAGCTTAAAAATAGGATTAAAAACAAGGTAAAGTTTACAAATAGAATCAGATTAAAATTCAAAGGCTAGGAGATTAACAAGGCAGCGGAAGTGTTCTCAGGCCACCAGCCATCCCCAGAGTTGCATCAAACTTTTAGACCCTCATACTAATTCACAAAATCAGGATTTAAGACTCTTTTGGAAAACCGGAAAAGTGTGGGCTTGCCTCACCTCTGGGCTGAGAAGGCCCTTCTCCTAGATCCTGCCAGTGGATACCTCCTCATTGATGGGATACGCAAGATCCTTCACTCCCTGTTAGACATCTCTTTTGGAATTGCCATACCTTATCTGTTCACCTTTTCCAAGTCATCTAGGTAAGGTTATCATTGATCACATATCCATCAGGTTTCCTTTCCTTTCCTTTTCTTTAGTGGGGGGGGGACAGAAAAAATGTTTTTGTGGGATAGTGGGAATATCAGGCCAGTCCACAGACTGTTGCCTGAGCAGCCTTAGCACTTTTCTGTGGTTTTAAAGATAGGTGGTTTTGATATATGCCAGACCCTCTGGGGTGGGGGGTAGGGGGTGGGGGGGCAGAGTCTGTTACATTGCATCTGCTGCCCTGCATCACATTGTAACTGACTACCTGTCTGCTATTTTATCAGCATATTCCATCAGTCTTTTAATTTGCATCAAAATATCTTCTTCATCTGTATTTTGATGTTATTAAAATGCCTGTACAATAGCAGGTTAATGAAAAAAAACCCCACCTTTAATATCGAGCTTTTAAAACATTCTACCTCTCTGTCCTCAGCATTTTAACACTAAGCGGCATTTCACCTCCTGATCTTTTAATTGCTATTTGCTTAAAACGCTTTGTGGTTAATCGTTTGGTTAAAACATTTCTTAGTCCACTATGGTTTTTAAAAGTCATTAAGGGAATTATGCTCATTTAAAAAAAAAATGTTTTAGAGCAATCCTATATTTATATGCTCAAGTAGAAGGCTAATTGAATTCAGTGGGATATTTTAAATAAATAAGTGGAGATATAGGCACAGCTACAGATACAATGATGGAGTAGCCTGTGAATCAGCAACCTGACACTTAGCAGATATTTTGGATGGATCCATTCCATCCAGCAGGGCCAGAAGGAATACAATGGTGAGAGCAATAACCTCAAATAAATATTAAAAAAATTAAATACTTCTGATCTAGACCCATATCCACCACATATTTCTTTCTTTCTGGAAGAAAAACAATCTCATGATTTTAAATCCTTCCTAGCTTCTTTGCAGCAAAAGTAGAAGCCATAAAATTCTTCTTGCTCTCACAAGTTATGCTTTGCATCTTTCTGGAAGAAATGCCTCTCTACCTATTCTTCTGGGTCTGCTCTAATAACAGTGGCAAAATATCTCTTGTGTAATCTGGTATTTGTGTTTTGAAAAAAGAAAATAAAAGGCTGTAAATTATATAGTCCTTACTATCAAGGAAGGCCAGTTATGCTATGGCAGATTTTTCCCTTTTGGTAAACTACAGTGTTCCCAAGGACCCACCTTTCTTTTTCCAAATAGAATAATAAGCATTCTTTATCAAGGAGAAAGTGCTAAAGGAATGGATTAAGGAACACCCTTCAGGATTGTTCTCTGTCCCTACAATTTTCTGTGGCTTTGGCCATTGAAAGTCAAGCCAGTCTACCTGGAGCCTATAATACTCTGCTTGAGCAGGAGAATACAAAAACACACCACTAGGATGTGTTTATTTTGTTCTACGGAACACTGAAATTTGAAAGTTGAAAGCTGGCTATAAATTATTGGAGCTCTTCAAAATACAACTTTAGAATAATCTGGCATTAGTTGAGACTTGGAGAAGCAGCACAACAGATGAAAACATTCCACTGAGTTCAATCATATTTTCTTGTCAGTACTTAGTACTGTTATTAGATTTTACTCCTCTATCAGGTTAGTGTGTGATGGGTTGAAATATTAGGAAATGTCCATGTGATACTCCAGCAGGCAAGGAAAATCTATATCTGAAACTGGTTTTATTCCTTCTCCAATGATTTTGCAAGCAAGAAAAGGAAGAAGGCCCAATCAAAACCACTAAATTACAAAAGAAAGGCTAACCTATATACCAAATGTTTGTGAACTTTGAGAAGTTCTGCATTTTGTTCTTTCCTGTAAACCAGAGGTCCCCAACCTTTTGGGCACCAGGGAGAGTGTGCTGCCTGCATCTCGCAGATGGGGCTTTGCTTGTTTGTGCGGACCGGTTGCTGGCATGCCACGGCCCCGGACCCGTCCACGGGACCGGGGTTTGGGGACCCCTGCTGTAAACCATTGTTTTGTTCTAATGAGCTTTTTGTTGTTGTTATTAGTGTCCATACCCACAACCTTTCTTTCACACCAATAATAAAATACAATCAAATATAAAACGTAATTATGGCAAAAGGTTTACCTGCTTATATCCTACCTGACAGACATCTTACTTCTTCTCTGAACAGCCTCTGTTTGGGAAGAAGGGGTGAACCAAGGCTCCAAACACACCACGTTTCCTATTCCTATCTGAAACTTGCTGGGCAAAAATATCCAAATCATAGTTATTGGTCCCCAGACCTAGGCAGAGTTCTTTGTGGTAAGATGCATTGTATAGCTGTTTAAATAATATCAATTTGCCTCTGTATATGCATGTAGTGCAACATTATGCTAGTATTTTTGCTTCAGTTAAAGCGGATTTCTAAATTCATGTTCAGTTTACTAGGCTTGCGAAATCAGAGGGATCAATGGATGAGTGTGCAAAAAAAATATAAGAACTGCTAGGAAATACCAGGTTAAGGATTTCAGGACAGAACAATATACTTTGTGGAAGTTGCCTAAGAGTGGCAAATAAGCTATGCTGATAGAAGTTAGTTGGAGGTTGAGCAAAAATAGCAACCAGAACAGTCAGGCTGTGGTTAGCCAGCCTGAATTTCTATGATTATTGTAGGAGAAGTAGCAGCTTAGAAATTTAGCTGGTTATACCTCTTCTAGAAGGAGAACAAGTTTCTCTCTCTCTTTCTAAGGAAGACGACAAGGCTCCAGACAATACTAGCTCCACCACTTGTAGGCAAAAGTATACAAAATAAATGTATACTATGTATTTGCCTAGAGAAAATAAAGTCTCCTTTGGAACAACCTCAATTTCTGCTAACTGCATGGAGAAATAAATCCATGTTGTTTTCTTGGCAACAGTATAGAAGTAGTTTTGGATTATTTTCTTTCCAGAATTTCTTTTATTTTCACTTCCTACTCTAGTCCATTCTAATCCTAGGATTTCTTGGTGGTTTCTTATCCAAGAATTAACCAGATCTGGCAACACTCTAGCTCTTTGGAACTCAGTCAAAGACAACCAGGGTGCCCTAACCTGTTGTATAGATTTTCCCATATTAGAAATGTTAGATCGCGCAGGCAGTAAGACACGAGTCGAGTGACAGTCAGCTCTCGGTTTATTGGCAAGGCATCAAGTAAATCCGGACTGGCTCTCTGGGCCAGGGGAGCCCTCTTTTATGGGATTCCCCTGGCTTGTAATCACACAATTCCATTGGCTGGCAAGACCCTGTTGCTAGTTAGCCAACCAGCAACGGGCATG
>NW_015386175.1:1245787-1278691 GCF_001527695.2 Protobothrops mucrosquamatus | reverse complement strand
GATGACCCCTTGGGCTAGCAGTTTGTCTAGCTGTTCGTCCACTTTGTGTCGTAGGGCGAAAGGGACACGGCGGGGCTTCAATCGGATCGGGGCAACACTGGGATCTAGGTTCAGCGAAATGGGTTTCCCCCGGTATTTACCCAGTGAGCCGTCGAACACGTCCGGGAACTCCTCCAACAGCTGCTCGAACTCGTCCTTGGATTAAGGGGGGGGAATACAAGGAACACAACAGAACCATTCCCACTTCCATTCCCAGCAGGGAAAAGCAGCCAGCTGCCTCTCTGCCTTCTCACGAGGGCGGGATTCTGGCCAGTGTCAGCGTGGCCTGTGGGAGGCTATGGGTATCCCTGGTGGCGCCTCTGTGGGCCGGCACCAACCTCCTTGTTCTGGGCAGTCCTCTTGCCATGGTTGGAGGGAGAAGACGCTCATGCCTGGCTTTGTGTGAGGTCTGATCTCTGACTATAAGCACAACCTGGAAAAGAGGGGCCCATATGTTGGGCTTGGATGCGTGAGCACAGGGCTGTTTGGGCCACCTGCGCTTCGTTAGCAACCTTGGCTGAAGGACGGGGCATGTGAGATGCTCGGAAGCTAGGCTCGGTGTGTGCAGCTACAACTGCGCTCAGAAGCCGCCCACATGGGGCACTCGGAAGCCCTGAGTGGGGCGCTCGGAAGGTGCTTGAAATCTGTCCTGCTCGTGCGTGTATTCAGCTTCCGCACTGCACCACTACCACTGCCGCGCCCGCAATCTGCCCAGCCTCCCCTCCGCCTGCTTTGCGCAGCTCCTCCTGAGCCCCTCGCATCTGCCATTAACCCTCCCACCACCATGCAAAGTAAGCTTGGCGCCCCTACCCCCGCCCAGATGCCCTCGCCTCCCCCAATGCTTTCAGCTGCATTCCGTTTCTCTATTCACTTCTCAGCCTTGCCACGTGTTTGTGGGACTATCGGTAAAAAAGAAAAAAAGTTCCATGAGACTTTCTAACTTCTCATGAGATCTCGCGAGAAATTAGAAAGTCTGATGGAACTTTTTTTTTTGTCTCACAAACACATGGCGAAGGCTGAGAAGCAAACGGAGAAAGGGAATGCAGCTGAAATGCAGGTTAATAAAAAAATTCTTGGGGGAGGCGAGGGCATCTGGGTGGGAGTGGGGGCAACAACTTTACCCTGTGCGGCTTTGGCAGGTGTTCGCCACCACAGANCCTGTTGCTAGTTAGCCAACCAGCAACGGGCATGAAACTGTATGCAGATGGAGAAGGGCAATCACCCTTAATGGGCGATCAATGGTGAAGGGCAATCACCCTTAATGGGCGATCAATGGTGAAGGGCAATCACCCTTAATGGGTGATCAGGATATGCATAGGGGATTAAGGGGGGGGAATACAAAGAACACAACAAGAAAAGCTTAAGCAGCTGAATATCTGCATTGCCCTTAAAGGCTCAGGAACCCTCCAATTCTGCAATGTGAGCCTTAATCTATGGAAAGAATTCTGTTTTCATGAATTTGTTTAGCTGCTATTACTGCAGGATTTTAATGCACGGGTAGTCCTCAACCTATGATCGCAACTGAGCCCAAAATTATGGTTGCTAAGCAAGACAAGTGAGTTTTGTCCCATTTTATGATTTTTCTTGCCACAGTTGTTAAGTGAAGCACTGAAGTTGTTAACTTAGTAACTGGGTTGTTGAGTGACTTCCCTATTGAATTTGCTTGTCAGAAGGTGGCAAAGGGGGATCACATAGACCCCGGGACACTGCGACCATCATAAATACAAACTAGTTGCCAAGTGTCATTTGACCACAGGGAACGCTGCAATGTTTGCAAGTGTGAAAAATGCTCATAAGTTATTTTTTTCAGTGCCATTGTAACTTTGAACTGTTGCTAAATGGATATAAGCCAAGGATTACCTGTATTAATCTTGAATCCTAATCAAATAGTTTCAGTTGGCTGCAGTGTCCAAACCCGATTTCATATTTAGAGGAATCAAAATCCAAATTGCCCATTTGTGATCATAAATATTAGACACATTACTTAAAAAAAGATCAATATATTTAAAGATTATTTTAAGGTATTTATTGTAGCTATTCGTTTTTATCTCACAATAACTATGACACTGCTATCAGCACAGGTTAGGTATCTATTCTCAGTTTTCTCTCTTGTTACCCATGTTTAATGGAATGGAATGGAATGGAATGGAATGGAATAGAATAGAATAGAATAGAATAGAATAGAATATCTTTATTGTCATTGTGTAACTCACAACAAAATTAAGTGCTGTCCACAGTGCACACTACACACAAGTAAAAACCACAAATAAGAACATACATTATATACACACATCCTTCACATTCTATTTACCATTGTGCTGCCCCTAATATTGCACTTCAATGTTGCACTGTACAGTGGTATTTAATACGGTTACAGCTCTGGGATAAAAACTAAAATATAATATAGGACCGGGTCTTATATTAATTTTTGCTCCAAAAGATGCATTAGGGCATATTTTCCAGTTAGGTCTTATTTTCAGGGAAATACGGTACTAAATGCATCTGTCTGTCTGGCTGACGATCTTAACTGGGGCTTATTTTTGGGGTGGGGCTTATATTACAAGTGTCGTGAAAAATCATGCTAGGGCTTAGTTTCTGGTTGGGTCTTATTTTTGGAGAAACACAGTACTCCCCCCCTTTTTTTTAAACATGAATATATCACAAATACATTGCTGCTAAAATCAAGTCAACAGTACAGCCAAAAGTGTCTCCTAAAGAGACATTTGTCAAAGAAAAAGGGGGAAATAATACTGGACTTCTCTACAAGGTTGTCAGAAAGACTCTCCTCCTGTCCTAAAGAACCAGATGCTCACATCCGAGTTGCTTTGTAAAGCTGACATTGACCCAACCAGATTCTTTCCATCAGACTATAAGTGCACTGATGCTGGATTTTATTGGTATGATTCAGTTCAGGAAATATAACCTTTTTTTTTTTTTGGCATGGCACTAAGCTTGAGTTTAAAAGGAACCGGGTTTTACTTTTACAATTTGTTGATTGTTCCTCTGTCAAAAGGGTCAGATGTAGAAGAAAGATGGAGGGGGGGGGGGGTTGAACAAGATGAGAAAGTCTGGATGCATGGGAGGGGTTCTAACTTGTTCTCCACTGCAGCCTTTCTCCATAAGTTCCCTATCAGTTGTGATTATGTTAGTCATTGGCTAGCGTCACTGAAAGGGAGAGTAGATCAGTTTTCTACCAATGTGCCTGCACGTTGGGCTTTGAAGCTCTCTAGCCCTGATTCTTAGTGGCGTTGGCTCCAAGCAGGGTTGCTAGAGGTAGTCCTTGTTTAGCAACCACAAGTGGGACTGACGATTTGATCATTAAGCAAAGTGGTTGCAAAGAAAGTAATTGACAATAACAAATAAGCATAAATAAGAAAGTTCATACATTGCTTGGAAAGTCATACTAAAATTACCTTTCAACATGACTGCAAAAAAAAATGCCATTGTGTAAATGTTGGCAACACTAAGCTAGAGCTCTGTTGTATCATCATCACTTCCGTTTGCAATATGTATTTGGGGAGAAACAAAGCCAACTCACCTTTTCCCCATGGTTTCCAAACACATTGCTTGACTGATCATTGTCTCTCTCCTTAACTACCACCACCCCAATCTTTAATGCTTCCTCAAAACAACTAGCAAACATGGGTGTCTGCAGGGTATGGTCCAAAAACCTCAAAATGATAGCTGCATCAGAACCATCAAAGGTCTGCCCATTTTTAGTGCGTTTCTCTCACGCCCTAGCAACTCTTCTTCCTTTAGTAGCAAAAGAGAAATGAACACCTGGTGTATTTTGCAAAACATGGGTGCATTGTGTCTCTGTTGGTTTTTCCCAGGGTTACTGAAATGGGAGATGAACTGAGGAGAGCATAGCAAGCAGCCTCCCCCATAAAAATGCCAAGTGTTGGTGAACATGCCTTTAAGTGTAGGCTGAAGCAATGAAAATCAAGTTGGATTTGCAAGTGCCATGGAAGCAGAGTTTCTCAGAACTGGCAGGATCCGAGTGCTGCTTTATTGCCGGCCTCATGCAGTGGGCACAAGGTGACATTCAGCAGCAAATAGTAGAGTCTCATTGGGAAGGTTCTCCTCTTAAGATACTCAGCAGATAGAGCAGAGATATGGGCACAGCTCATTGGAAGAATGGTGGGGATGTTGCTTCACATAAAGTGTTTCTGAATACATCTAGTGACACTCTCGATTCCTGTAGAGTTCCAGAGTGTTGACAAGCTAGAAGGGCTTTCTTGGGCAGCTGCAAAAGTGATAAAAAGCTCTGATGAGAAAAGACTGAAGGAAGTGGCTGTGCTTAACCTCCCAGAGATGGGAATATGAAAGCTGGTAGAAGAAGGGAGATAGGCAGGTCATTTTCAGATAGCCAACAGGTTCTTAAACTGGGGAGGGGAAAGGACAGGACACCTATTACTTGCATTCCCTGTCAATAGCCTACATTCCAATAAAGTTTATTTGCATTTACTTGTTTTAACTCTAGAATAAATGGAATCTACAGCACTGTCTCCCACAGCACCCTCCCCCTTTTGATCTTTCCTTATGGAAGGATCCATCTTTACTCCATCTTTATGGATACATCTTCAATGCAAATAGGAGAAAAGACAGTTGACCTCAGTGCTATGCTACTCTTAGGTTTCACAATCAAGAATGCTATAAACTCTTCTTTCACAGTCTCCATCTGAGTTACCTCCTTCTCACCAATAACATTGATGACCTTTAGACAAACAGCTATTCTATATCTCTGATAGGGTAGTAGACTGATTAAATGGTCAGCCCCAGGCCTTGATGGAGCTGGATGCTTCCTGGGGAGTTTCTTGCCTCATTTGTCAGTGATACTAGTCAAAACCTGGCCCATCTTATAGGACAGAGAGATGGCCAGACCACTGATGTTGATGCTCCTACAAGTTCTCTTCCCTACAATAGAGCTAAATTGACATCTTGGCTTTCCAGAGAGCTGAGCGCAACGAAGCAGGTGGAATAGAAGGGGAAGAAGTCTCAAGATAAAATCAAATACAGAGGGCAGCTCATCTTAAGATCCATTTGGTATCCTGCTTGGTGGCAGAAGATGTAGCAAAGTGGTTATTTTACTGCCTCCATTGGGTCCGCACAGCAGGTGATGCTTTTCCATACTGTGTAGCATTTCATCCATCAAGACAGTTTAGAACAGTTGAAGCTTACTGTCAGTCATTTTCATAATTCTCTGGATAGTTGATCAGATAATCCTGCACTTAGACTCTAATATTGAGCCAGATCACAAGAAATAACCTTGGCAACCACTTGTCTTGTTCATATGGATTGCTTTCAGAGAGATGATGACTACCATTTACTTGCTCGGTCTTTGCCCTTCCTGGCCCTCCCTTCCTGAGTTCATAGTTATGGGAGGTAATCAGTGCTTCCCTGAGGGTGGGATATGTTCCTGTCTGCTTAAAGAAGACAGTTTTTGGACATTTTCTGAAAAAAAAACTTTCCATGATCCAGAATGGCTCAAGTCCTTACATATATGTGAACATACTCCTATCATGTGGCATACTCAACTGGAATGGATATCTCCACAGGAAGTGGAATCTAAACTTATATCAACACCTATGGACACAGCACCTGGGATACAGCCAAGGAAGAAGACAGCTGATAGATATTCTCTGCCACAATTTCATTCACTCTTTTTTTTTCCAAAATGAGAAGGCAAAAAGAACTTTCAAGCTGTCTAGTTTAATTTTGTTCCGTTGTTTGTATGTGGTATCAGAGAATTAGAATTAGAATGCTTTATTTGGCCAAGTGTGATTAGACCCACATGGAATTTGTCTCCAGTGCAGAAGCTCTCGGTCTACATGCAAAGCAACAGAGTAATAATATTTATAATAATAATACAAATAAGAGGGTAAAGAAGAAGGATAATAATAATACTTCAGTCATATGGGTAAATATACATAGGCATTAGACAGTCCTGTGTAGAATTAGGTGTTAGCAGAGGGATGGCATGAGGGAAGAAAGTGTCCCTGTGTCTAGTTGTTTTGGCATGCAATGCCCTATAGCGGAGTCCCGAGAGAAGGAGCTGAAACAGTTTATGTCCAGGATGTGAGGGATATATAACTGTAGATATATTCTCAGTTCTCCTTCTGACCCACACAATATACAGGTCTTTTATGGAAGGCAGACTGGTTGCAATCGTTCTTTCTGCAATCTTAACTATCCGTTTGAGTCTGTACCTGCCCTGTTTGATTGCCGTACCAAACTAGACAGTTATAGAAGTACAAATGACAGACTCAATAATTCCTCTGCAAAACTGTATCAACAGCTCCTGGGGCAGTCTGAACTTTGTGAGTTAACTCAGGAAGAACATTCTTTATTGTGCTTTTTAAAATGATGGTTCTAACGTCAGGCGTCGATTTCAAATCCTGGGAGATTATAGAACCCCAAAACGTCTCTCTCTGGGAGAGAGAGAGAGGTTTCCCCTTTTTCTTCTCTCTTCCCTCACCCACCAATGCCACTTTTTAATTTAAGCATTATATATTAATGCATATATTAATTTAATACTTACAGATCAGGCACCGCATGGTTTGGACTACAATTCTACAATCCTTGCCATTGGCTACAATATACCAGCTGAGATTTGTACAGGATTCAAGTTGAAAACATTAGAACACATCTAGTTACCCTTTCCTGTGATAACATATTGAAATGGTTGTTTTATTCATGGAGGTTAGTAAATAGTGGTTATTAAATGTAATCAAGAGGAAAATATTAATAAAGAAAAACTTACCTTTCATTTTTGCTCTGTAAACCGGATAAAGCAATAACAGGGAGGAAGAGGAAGAAGATGCAGTGAACTGGGTCCAAACCCCCTACTTCTGAAAAACAGTGAACTTTGGAGGTGTAAAAATTCCAGCTAATTCAATGCCCTGCAGATGTTCTTATAAAGCATGTTGTAGCATATAAGATGCATGTGCAAAGCTACTTTGGGGATAAGCTAAAGGCAGTTGTGATTCTTACAGTTCTGTGGAAGTGAAATGATATTCCACGCCTTGAGAACTAGCTAAAAGTTGCCACCCAGGGTTGATCTTGCCCTGCAAATCTGTACCTTAGGGTACATGCCCTTTTATTATGGCCCAGGCCATGTGAGATCTTTGTAGTTCTCCTCATTCTTGAAGAACTTGGTTTTGATGAGGTCAGATCTCAGGGTAAATAGAGGAAGAGAAGGACTGAGCTCTAGAGCAAAAATGTGGAAGAAAGAATTTTGGGATGTGATCTTTACTCACTATAAAAAAATGGTGCTGCTAAATAATTCCCTGTAGACAAGAATAAGTAACTTGGTGCATTCAAGAATTGTTGAGTTATAACTGCTGTGATACCTTGCCATAGTCCTGGTAGATTTTCTACTGCAGAGGTGTCTAACCCTGGCATCTTTTCAGACTGCTGAACTTCAATTCCCAGCATGGCTGGCTGGGGAATTCTGGGAGTTGAAGTCCACAGATTTTAACGTTGCCAAGGTTGGACATCCCCAGTCTAAGGGATCCCAAAGTCCGCAGAGAAAGCCTTTACTGACACCATTCAGGTTGCCAACTGACTTGTTCAAGTGTGTTGTGTGATCTTCTCCCTTCCTCTCTGAGGAAGAAAAACAGTCTCTCTCTGAATGTCTATGGAGAGTCTCAATCATTCATGTCCCGGTTGTCCCAAAAGTGCTTTTCCCAAAAGGCAACTGGACTTTCTTGAGTTTTTTCTTTGAAAATGTTTTGCTTCTTATCCAACAACTGAAGAAGCTTCTTAGATGAGAAGTGAAATGTTTTCAAAGGAAAAAAAAACCAAGAAAGTCCAGTTGCCTTTTGGAAAAAGCACCTTTGGGACACGGTCTCTCTGATTTCATATAGTGATCTAGGCCATAATGTTGGTTGGTTTTTAGATCACGTATTGTTCGGGTTGGTGTGGTAGCTCAACACCTGTGGTTTCTTGCTTAATGTAATCAGTGAAACCAGTTAATTGGGGCTTCTACTCTTAAGCTAACGTGATAGATGAACCCATTCTGTTTCTATGTGCTTCAAGAGTTTCTGCATGTGTTTATACCTGATATTGAATGCAGGAAAGGTGATGTAATAAATGGGAGATTGTATCTGAGTTTTCTGTCATGGAAAAAGTATTATGTTTTTGCTTCCGGCAAAGTATAAAATATGATTTCTACTGATATGAGTATATTAAAAAAAGGCTTTGTGTTGCTGTTGCACATAAAATCGCTCTCTTTGCACTGTAGAAAAACCTGCCTTTGTGAATTTTGCATGTGTACATGTGGGTGTACAAATATTCAGACAATGTTCAATGTCAGGGTGGAGCATACTAGTCCTAGAAGCCACGACAGTTTAGGCTTAGCTCAACTTCTAGATAATTAAAGCAAGAATAGCTAATATGCCCAAAGACACCTCCCTTGATGCTCTGTGGGCTTTCTAGTTTAATTTCTTTCAAGAAGTGATTAATTTAAAAAAATATATAATAGGCATGCTGTGAAAGAATGCTTTTTTTTTATTGAGACCCATTGGCTTTTTTAGGAACAAAATGGCGGGTGCTTTTTATCCAGTGTTCTGCTTGGAGTGGGGCCCTGTACCCTCCCTCCCCCCCCCCCCAAAAAAAAGTTATCTGGGGTGGAAGGAAGTGTTGTCTGGATTTTAGAGAGGAGCATGAGAAGCATTTTCAACAGTTTGCCTTCTAGGAGATGGGACATCTGTGATGGGCCACACTACCCTAGCAACTATCTCGGAAGAGCACCCAAACTATACTCTCAAAATTCAAAAGGTTTTTTAGCTGTTTATTAAACATGCAGGAGGCCCATCCCTTCGCATTTCAAGCAAGGAGTACTTAAGAACAATGAATCAGTCTCTCTGCAGAACCTCATGAAAGGATCAGAGTGAGTAATTTCCACAAACTTATTAAAAGATAAGGACGCTGATTCTAGGCCGCTCCTTATGAAGTGTTTGTCATTTATTCTTATGCAACAAAATACAATGATGCAGCTGTGTTTCCTTATAGAACCTTATTTTATGAGCATGATCAGAGGCAGATGTGAAGGGTAGCATGTGATACAAAGCAATAGAAATTCAGACAAACAGCCCAGCCCTCAAGGAATTCACAATCAGTTCTTAAAAACATTCTGATTTCAAAGTGAGCTTCTAAGACAAAAGCTTTAAAACTGGTGTCCTTGGAGAATTTTTCCTTGATTGATTGTGCTTTGTTTTATCTCTAATTGTTTCCAGGAGAATGCTGGTGAATGGACATTACATGGCCTGACTGTGGTCACTTCTACATTGCAAATTTAAAATAACACATGTTAAAGTAGCATGGAACTGATTTAACTATCATAATTTCTTCTTCCAATACACTTTAAAACAGGGATGCTGAGAATTGTTCTTTAGGTAATTTTAACTACAGTCTCCAGCGTTCATAGAATGGTGGCTGGCTAGGGCACACTGGTTTAAAATGGTTGCAGAAACATTTTTATAGAATAACAGAGTTGGAAGGGACCTTGGAGATCTTGTAGTCCAACCCCTTGCTCAAGAAGGAGACTCTATACCATTTCAGACAAATGATTGTCCAATTTCTTCTTAAAGACCTCCAGTGTTAGAGCAGCCACAACTTCTGGAGGCAAGCCATTCCACTGATTAATTGTTTCCACTGTTAGGAAATTTCTCCTTGGTTCTAGGTTGGTTTTCTCCTTGATTAGTTTCCATCCATTGCTTCTTGTACTGCCTTCAGGTGCTTTGGAGAATAAGTTGTCCCCCTCTTCATTGTAATTTTGGTAATATAGGATAGCAATTATTCTTAATCTCTAATGCAATTCACAGCTTATTTTTATTTGTTACTTCAGTTTATATGGTGACCATCTATCCAAGAAATTCTAGGCAATGCACACCCAAAAACAGAGACAAAACAAAACAAAAAACAACAAAAACTCTTGTGGGCTCAATAAAAACACAAACCACTGGACACATACATCAATGCCATAACTTCCAAATGAGCAACTAACAATGCCTGAGGAAAAAGCCAGGCCTTCACAAAAGGCCAATAGAGTACAGCTGTCCCTATTTCAACAAGGAGGCCATTCCACACATCTGATGACATGACAGAGAAGACACACTTCTGCGGACCTGCTAGGTGGCATTGTTTACACCGTAGATGGTACATGGAGCAAGCCACTCTGCCAGATCAAGTGCGGTGGGCAGAAATAGGCAGAGGCAGTTCTAGAAGTAACATGATTGCATGCCATGTAGGCCTTTAAAAGTGACAACCAACACTTTGAATTGCATCTGGAGGCCTGCTGGAAACCTCTGCAACTCCATAGCAGTGATGACACCTGGGCATACCACAATGCATTCCTAATTGCATGTGCCACTGCATTTTGGACCAGCTGAAGCTTCCAAACACTCTCCAAGGGCAGCTGAAGGTAGAGTATGTTGCAATAGTTCATTCAGAAGGAGAATAAGGTGGGAGTGTCCATGAGCGGCATCTCCTGATCTAAGAATGGGAGCAACTGACACACAAGATGCATTTCTATGAAATACAACTGTTAACTGCTGCTTGAGATGGAGCCATGAGCCCATATTGTGCACCAACTCATGAGTGGGGGAGTGTAACTCCATTCAGGGTTAACAATGGAAAGTCATTAGATCCAGGGGACCCTAAAATCTACAGCCATTCATGGGTGAACCAAAGCTACTTCTTCCCTATCCAGACCCACACAATCTCCAGGACTCGGGAAAGCATCCTGGCAGCATCACTTGACTGGTCCAGGGCCCAGGATGTATAACTAACTATAATCCGCATACAGTACTGATTGTGCTTAACTCCATGTTGATGGATGACTTCACCCAACAGTTTCATATACAGTAGATGTTAAAAAGAAGTAGGGAGAAAGCCAAGCACCGAGGCACCCTGCAAAGCAGAGGCCTAGGACTGGACTTCTCTTCCCCAACAACACCGTTAGGAACGGGCTTTAGAGGAAAAAAGAAGAACAAAGAACAGTGCCTCTTCTCTCACCCACCCCTAAACTGGTCCAGAAAAATACCATGAGTGATGATACAAAAAGCTGCCAGAAGATCAGAGACGGATATACTACCTCATCCAGAGCCTGCCAGAGGTCATTAACAAACGTGATCAATGCCATCTCAGTGCTATACGCAAGGCTGAACCCCACCTGCCTAGACCCAGATAATCCTCTGGGCAGAAAATTCCATGGTTAATAGGGAGCAATCTGTCCATGACAAGGGACCGATGGCAACCTCTCCCAACTCCAGATCACGTTGCCACTGCCCTAACATGCAACCACCAGTGCACTGACTAACCAATAGGGAATGTGCTTATTTATTTGGTTGTTACTACTTCCATCTATACTGCCATCGTAATACTCATTTGCATAAATTCATCAAAATTGCTGATATTTCATACACTCCATTGCTATAATATTCCAACTGGAACCTAGCTTTTTTCCATATTTCACCATTCTTTCCATGTTAGAGGAGAACAACCTTGTTGGTGTAAGAAACAGAAATAATCGTATAGGTCCATCTGTTGCCATGCATGCATTTAAATTAGATTTATTTAGAATAAAAGATAAAACAGATTAAACTATGTGTTCGTTCTCACCTTTTGTCCAGAAACTCAGAGAGGCAACAACCCTATGACATACGCCTGATCCAAGATCATCCAATAAGCCCTCGTTTCTGAGGGTAGACTTGAATCTGGGTCCCTGAGCCTAGTCTTTCCTTCCTTGCCTTCTTCCCTTATTTATAAGCTTTATTGACTGCCTCAATCCTAAGGGATTCTTGGCAGTGTACAAAATATAAAACATAACAAATAACGTAGAATAATATAATACAATACACTCTAGTCTACAACAACATACAGTGTAACATAATTTCCCTAAGATATTTCCCACTGAATGTAAGATTTTTAAAAAAAAATAATAGAAGAATTGCTCTTTTAAAAAAAAAACAACTTATTTTATAATGCAAAAACATCCTACTGGTCGATACTCTATGATAACATGATAATTTACAGATGCTCCAACTATCAGTTTCAGCAGCAGCATCATAATGTTAAATATCGCTATTTACATGTATCCGCAACCCAGTCTTATGTCTTGTCTCAAAAAAGAGCTTGGACCTCAGAACCACTTAGAACAGTGGTTCTCAACCTGTGGGTCGGGACCCCATTTGGGGTCAATCGACCATTTCACGGGGGTCGCCAAGCAAGGCTGTCCGCCATTTTTTTTGTCCACCATTTTTTTTGTCCGCCATTTTTTCCCCCTTTTCCGGCGGGTGCCTTACCTCCCTTGGGCTGGGCCAGCTGGTGGTCGGCCTGCTCTGTCTCTGCCGCTTGCCAGCTATGCCTCGGCCGGCGCAGGGGGCGGAACCACGCATGCGCGGCGCTCCCGGGCAGGGAAAGTCCTCGACTTACGACCGGTTGGGTAGTCCTCGACTTACGACCGGTGTAGTCCTCGACTTACGACCGGTTGGGTAGTCCTCGACTTACGACCGGTTTAGTCCTCGACTTACGACCGGCTGGGGTCATGGCATTAAAAAGGTTGAGAACCACTGACTTAGAATCTCAGTGCCCTTGAGGGTAGCAAGTTGGACTGGTAGGAATGAGGAGGAGAGCGATTTGCATCTGCTCTTTCCCTCCCTCCCTCTGTTTGAGCAGTGAAAGAGAAAACCATGTCTTAAACTGATTTAATATTCTCCCATCTGAGAGTCTGGCCAAGATCTGGAAAGACTGCCTCCTCCCCCAGCTTGTTGCCTGTCAGCCCACATTACATCTTTGCTTTGGTCTTCTCAACATGGGAACTTCTGATGGTGAGAAGAGCTGGGTCTTGGAATCCAGAAACAGTAATGGGTTTAGGAAAGGGAAATGTTCAGCCAGAATTCTGGTTCTGAACATAGTCAAGAAAACATGAGGCGCTAGATCTCATATATCCCATCCCAAGAATTAGTCAGTATGTGTAACATCCTCTGTGGAGTAATAGTAGGCAAGGAATCCAATCCAATCCTTAAAAAAAAAAAAATTCCCGTACGTGAAGGGTTGTTCAGTTCAAATCTGAGACCTGAATGCAATGAAATTTCATCTTAATGTATGCTGATTAGTGTACATTTAAAGTAAAATAAAGTTATTCTATTCTATTCTATTCTATTCTATTCTATTCTATTCTATTCTATTCTATTCTATTCTATTCATCTGATTTAAGAAAGAAGGAAAAAGAAGAGACCGTTGAAGTTGCCTATCAACTTGAGCTGGCAGCCCACTTGGGTGAATTCTTCCCTACCATGTCAAGATTATATTTATTGTGTTTTTAAAATTCTGTCTCTAAATGAAACAAACCGAGGAAAATTATATGTAAAATTCTGCCCTTTCTTGGAGTCACTTTGGAGAAGTGGTTCCCTTACAGAAATTTCCTTCACAAGAAGGAGTGCAATTCTTTGTTCCAAATGTCAGTACTATTATCTGCCCAATCCTTCCTAAGGCTCTTTTTTGTCCTTCCCCCTCTCCCACTTTTTTTTTTAAGCAGAGAGTCAACTCAATTTTGCCTTATATTGTTTTGAATATTGGAGGGGGGGGGGAAGAACAGTTCAAATATTTGGCCTCTTATAGCTTAATTGTGGGTGGGTGGGTTTGATTTCACCAGTTCATTTTAAGAACAATAAACATCTCTTGCTAACAGGTCTTTGCAGACTTTATGTGTACAATTTATCTTTTCTTGATGTTCATTTGTTCACTGGTAGGAGTTTGCAAGCTATTACTGTTAAAAAAAATATCTGCACACTAATAGGAAGAGAGCTATGGAAATTCTATATCCCCCTCCCTTGCTTATTTGAAGAAATATTAGGAAGCAGTTCCATTGGAATGGATGACTCAGTTACAACTTCAGTGTTGGAGATAAAGATCCCAAAAAAGCCAACATCTTCCCATCCTTTTGCTTCTTTAAGTCAATCTTCTGTACTAGGACTAGGCAACAGGTTATGGAGTGTTCCCCACAACTGCCTGAGAGACAGACCATCCAGATGTCAAAGTATGTTAGGCCTCCACTTATATGGCTGGAAAAGCAGGGTGAGGTCACACTTGCAAGAGACCAAGTGCATCTCATTGTTATTCAGCTGACTCATTTAGCTTTCATTATGTAGAGCTGTTCCAGAACAGGCAGGGTATCAGTAGCTACCAGTAAACAGTACTGCTTGGCTATGGTCCAAATGTCCACCCACTGTCCTTTTTCCAAGAATTTCAGTACAGGTAGTCCTCAACTTACAGCAGTTCATTTAGTGACCATTCAAAGTTACAACAGCACTAAAAAAAATGACTTATGATTGTTTCTCATACTTAAGGCACCAGGCTAGAAACCAGGAGACAGAGAGTCCTAGTTCCATCTTAGCCATGAAAGCCAGCTGTGTGATCTTGGGTCAGTCATTCTCTCTTGGCCCAATCCACCTCACAGGGTTGTTGTTGTGGGGAAAATAGGAGGAGGAAGGTGTGCTGGATATGTTCACCACACTGAATTATTTGTAAAAATAATAAAAGTGATAGGTAGGTAGATAGGTAGGTAGGTAGGTAGGAAGGAAGGAAGGAAGGTAGATAGATGATAGATGATAGATGATAGATAGATAGATAGATAGATAGATAGATGGATGGATGGATGGATGGATGGATGGATGGATGGATGGATGGATGGATGGATGGACGGACGGACAGAGCTCTGTCCCCACAAAACCAAAGTTCTTTTGAGCACGTCTGGGTGCTCCGGAGAGAAAAATGGGATCCAACACATGCTTGGTTAATTTGGTGTTAGCCCACATTCTTCTCCCCTCCTTCAGGAGAACCCAGGCTGCTTACTTGCTGGCTGACCTTTATGCAGCAAGCAATCCCAGCAGTAGCTAAAAGCAGGGACTGGTCTGCAGAATTGGTTGGCCTCCAGCTGGATGGTTATTGTCTTGGGATAATATTGGGGGGGAAACCCAGACAAGCGAATAAAGAGACTCAAATAGGTCAAAGGAGGCTTGTGGCTAATTGTTGCTGGTGCTTCCCCCCACCCCCACCCCCACCCCCCTACCCCACCCACTCCACTCCAATCATGAAGAAAACATACTTTTGAAAAAAAGAAAGAAAAATGCTACCATCTGTCCCTCCCCAGTCTTTAATGCCCCCCCCCCTTTCAGCTCCCACCAGATGCCTAAGTTCCAAGTTCCCAGTTCCCAGCTCACCCTCTGGCTCCACTCCAGAAATAAATCAAGGTGTCTCTTAAACTCATTTATGTTCTTTTGCTTCGGAGCATCTTCAGCGCAGTCACTTTGCCAAAGCCCTCTGGGCAGAATCCTGGGTAGACATTAGCAGAGAGCACTTCATCTTACCGACTACACATATCTGTTTTGTTTTTGGGGTTGGGGGGGGAAGGAGGAGAACCCCGAAGATGAAGAAGAGGCAGGAACAGGAGAGACTTATGCACAAGGGGGGAGGGGGGAGGGGGGAAATTGGTTCAGTGCTGAAACGAAAAGGGCCTGAGTCAGAATAATGAATTGGGGACATTATCCTCGCTCTACCACACCGCTCAGAACTTTCCCAGACCTGCATGGGTGACACTGACCTTTAAAATGTCTGGAAAGATGCACAGTGAAGCATACTATAAGCAAAGATAGCCAGGCAGTGGGGGGAGGTGGCGGGAGACTTCACAATGATTTGTTCCCTGTTTCATTGCATTTGCACATCAGATGAGGACTGTAGCTCTGATGTTGAGGAGACAACAAGATCTTTGATCTGCTCAGCCAGCCAGCCAGCCAGGCAGACTGTCATATATAAACTGCAAAGGCAAAATGGCACCACGGTTGTTCAGCATTGGTGCCACCAACATTTAAAGGAATGGCTAGAAGGGAGTCTATGAGCCATGTTCTGCATTGATTGCTCACTGCTAGCGCTCATTGGGACCAGTAATTGAAAGGGAAAGTCACATGGGTGTTCAAGGGGGTGAGGGAGACAAATCATAAAATGACAATGACACAATTGCAGTGACCGACATTCTTATGAGTATATAATGGTGACATTTGCAAGGTGATATCACTGCTCATGTAGCATCATTTTGGCATCATTGTTGTTGGTCATAGAAATATACCCCAAAGGTGCTTTTTCAAAAGGCAACTGGACTTTGTTTTTCCTTGAAGAAAGAAGCTTTTTCTTGGATGAGAAGGACAAAAGAAGCTTTTTCTTGGATGAGAAGGACAAAAAAAACCACCGTCTTGGATGAGAAAAAAAAAAAATCTTCAAGGAAAAATAAAGCCCAGTTGCCTTTTGAAAAGCACCTTTGGGACAACCATGACCTAGATGACTGAGAATCTCCATAGGCTTCTAGAAATATAATGGTTGTTTCCACCATCCTTGTATCTTCTCTTCCTTTATTGCAATTAAAATTCTTAAGAATTTTTTTCCCAAGTGGCTTCCAAACTACAAAGTGTAGCAGACTTCCCTAGCCTAGGTATCCTTAGATATATGAACTTCAACTTCCAGAATTCTTACCACAGACATCATGCTAGCTGGGAATTCTAGGGATTGAAGTCAACATACTTAGAGAATGCCCAAGTTGGCACATGCTGCTACATAGGATCACCAAATACTAACTCTAGTAAGGAAACCTGAGTTTCTTAGAGGCTGGGATTACAAACTGAAGTAACAATTGGTTCAAGTAGAATATTCCTGCTGATCAGATAGCATGGCCTTCATTCTTCCAAAAGGTTCTGCAGTCTAGACTAGTTCAAAAGAACAGGCAAAAAAAACAACAACCCTAAGATTGAGACACCTTGCATATTTCTCATTCATTCTGATAAGGCTCACATTGTAATGTAGTGTTTCTCAGCCTTGACAACTTTAAGATATGTGGACCAACTCCCAGAATTTCTGATCCTTAACCACTAGATGAAACTGACTCTGGATGATCTTGATGACTGTAAGCATCTGTTGGCATCAAGTGGGTCACAACTGATGAAAGAAAGATGACCAATGTTTCCATAAAGGTGGTCTTCACCATCACTAAATATTAAGAACCAAATTCAGTTTTCCAACCTCTTGCATCTATGTTGCAGCAATTGATATACGCAAACCCACGTCCACTCGAACCTGAGAGCCTGGAAGAATTCTCAGCTCTTTTTGCTTCAGGAAGTAGTCTGACTTCCGATACTTGGATAAGCATTGTTTAAATCTTGAGAAGTTTCCACTTCCTCAAGAGTTTGGCTTTGTTTATTCAGGATGACGAAGCCCATCAGTGTAGCTCTAGTCCCACCCTATACCTATCTCGGTAGCAATTTTTGAGAGAGGAAAATCCATCCATGGTGCTGGGCTCCATTGGCAGGTCTGTGCAAAATGAATGGCAGGCCGTGACTAGTGGGCCAGCCTGACATGTAGTTCAGAGCTATCTGCAAAATTCCCTTCTCCGTGACTTCCTTTCCTCATTCAGCTTTTGGAACACCTGTAATTTAGAACAGCGCACTGCACACTTAGGCAGGAGGCTCAGAAATTGGGGGTGAAGGAAACAGCTTGATGTGTCTTGTAATGAGGCGCAGCTTGTAAGCCTTGCTCCAAGGGACACCAAATTAAACAGCCCTGTAGTACAACTGGACAGGCTATTTCTATAATCATAGAGCTGCAACAAACTGCCTTTGCCACAGGCTTTTATTTGAGATGCTAATAACAGGCTGTGGTTTTGAGGAACCGGAGCTCTCGCTAGACAAGGCAGAGTCTTGTCGAATTATTGACTTTGTAGTGTACATCATTCCCCATTGCAGCAAGGTAATGGCAGCTCTCGCTAGCATTTTTGGAATACGTTAAGAAACTGTGCAGGGCACCGATGGAATGTTTCTGTTTTATCTTATTAGACTTACCCAATGTCACGTTGCTATTCAGCCTAGCTAACGCTGTGCTGTTCAGGAAAAAGTCTTACATTAACGACTTTTGTCACAAAAGTCATTAACATAATAGGACTTCCACATCAAAATTGAATATTAATGCTACACCAGGCTGAGGTAGTAAGAGGGATAATTGCTCTAATACATTTTCCAGTCGGATTTTCCCGTCGTGGTAGCAATTGCATTAGCAAACCCGATTATTAACACATCTGATACAATGGTAGTGGCTAATAGGCGTTAAGTTGGTTCTTTTTTTCTTCCTCTGACCCCCATTTGGGGCCACAACCCTTGTTCCAGAACTCAGATCACAGATGCTGCCAAACGCAGCTTGCACGTGTCGGCAAGAAACGCTTAAGAAGGGCAGTGAACAACACTGAGATAAGGAAAGGGTTAGGGCTGTATGCAAGAGAAGACCCAACAGAAGAGGACTTAGTCCTCACTGTGCGAGGGCACCACTTGGAGACCTGGAAAAATTGCTCTGGCTGACTGGAAAACTCAGCCATGAGGATCATCTTCATAGCAATGGAAAGTTTTGACGGGCCAAATGCAGCATTCAGATTAAGTTACAAAACACTAACAGTGTGTCTAGGTACAGTCTGGCTGCTTGATTCAATGGGAATGAAGCAGCCTCTCGCAGGGTAAAGATGCATCTACTGTCATTGCCACAGCTGCTTTGAGCACATTCATTTTAGCATATTAGTGGGCCAATTCTAAATCAGGATGCGAGACCCTCTAAGTTCAGCAAAAGGCACTTTCAAGTACATAAGGCTATGAATGTGCTTAGGATTCATAGCCTCACAATTTACCCTAACTCAGTGGTGGCGAACCTATGGCATGGGTGCCAGAGGCGGCACTCAGAGCCCTCTCTGTGGGCACGCGCGCCGTCACCCCAGTCCTAGGCCTTCAGCTGGGTTTTATAAAACCTTTTCGTTTTAGGCCTCCGCCTCCGTGTGCAAAAAAAAAAAAAAGGTTCAATCAGTCAATTTCAACTTCTCGCGGGGAAAAAAAAAATCTTGCAAAGTTGGAATTGATTGATTGAACTTTTTAGTGCCACCCAGTCTGCTGTTACCACTGCAGCCACGCCCACCCAATGGGCCACACCCACCCGGCACTCGACGTTACATAAGTGGGGTTTGGGTTGCAGTTTGGGCACTCAGTCTCTAAAAGGTTCGCCATCACTGCCCTAACTCCTCTTGTCTGGCCCCTAGGTAAGGATATATCAGGTAAGGCGTTGCTCAGTTCGTCCTGTCCTTTCTCCTTAAAATACCCTTAGATTTTTATCTGTTCCTACTTTAACAGATAAGGAATTGAAGCAGTGGGGAAATGACTTGCCTAATTCCAGCTAATTAATATGTTTAAGAGATTTGCAGAATTCCAATATTATGACAAGGCTGAGATGATTGAAAGCAAATATGAAGGGAGAACACCAGCTGGATAGTGCAGGGTGTGGGAAGAGGATAGCAAGGCGGTGGGGGAGAAATTATTAAGGGCACAGTAGTCCTGCCTTCAGTAATCATGCCTGCAAAAATTCCAACTTTCCTTCAGAAAATCAGATTCTTCGTCAGAGATCAGAATAACAGGGACATAAATTGCATACCTTGAAAGATTAAAAGCTTGCCTCCAGAAATGTTGTGCTTCACCACGAAGAAGGGGCATTTCTATCTAATGTAGGCATAAAAGTGCCAGTCCCAAAACTCACCGGAGGTTTGTTCATCTTTGTGAGCCTTACGCTTGCCACTGCTAGAAAGATTCTGAACAACGTACACATTTTGACAACCTTCCAACCTGTTGAACAGCAGGGGTTCAACAAGACAAGGAAATAGGAAAAGGGTACCAGCTTAATTCACAAACAGGGTGATTACTGCCTAGAGGGCAGCTTGGTTCTGATCACTGGCATGACTTCCCCAGTGTCACCTACTGTATTTTGCAACTTGAATATGCGGTGCAAATTTAGCCTTTTTAAGTGTATTGTCTTCACTTAATGCTTGGGTGCTTCTTTTGCAATTTGGGTTTTGAAATACAGGAACGAGACAAAGGGCACGGTCACGTTTTCAGACTTTGCCTGTTACTGCTGGTGTCCTTCCCAAGGCAGGGGAAGGACCACTTTCTTGTCCTTCCTACTGTCAAATAGGATTTCCCTCAGTTTTACCATCCCTTTTCCAGCTTTACCAGACTCTTTCTCCCCTTGCCCTTTCACTCACAGGCAATCTTCCTATCCATTTATCTTTCTAGCAAGAATCACCTGCAGGAATTCATTTAAAAAAGAGAAGAGAAACGTGCAAATAAAAGAATTATCAATAAAAGTGAGTTGTCCGCAGTGTTCTGCACCATATGAGAAACTAGGAAGGAAAAAGAAAAATATTCTAAAGTTAATGAACCTCAGTGTGTTGCATAAAGATTTTAATTTGGCAACAAGCTATGTGTAAGATAAAGCTATTCATCAGGTGGCTTTATACTGGACTGAAGCCTCAGCTCAGCCCTGGAGGGATATGCTGGGACCACACTCTAGAAATCAGTGGAAATGCCGGAGATGAAATGACATTTGATTTGTCTATGGAGATTCTCAGATCATGGTTGTCCCAAAGGTGTTTTTCAAAAGGCAATTGGACTTTCTTTGTTTTTCCTTGAAGATGGTAGAGGGTAGATTGAACAGCCCTCTCTCAACAGAGGGGGAAGGATCTGATACCAGCTATCTCTTGTTTACAATACAGTCCTTTCAGCAGTTCCAAGAAGGCTCCACATCCATCTGCACTATTCAGGTAACCCTGAGGGCACAGATAAACTTCCATATGGCCTCAATGCCTCTCAGAGAGAATGCTAACAATCAGATGACTGCAAGGAAGATAAATCCTTCCATTCTCCACCATTCAATCAGAACTGAAGAAGCTTCTTGGATGAGAAACGAACCATCTTCAAGGTACAACAAACAAAGTCCGGTTGCCTTTTGAAAAAGCACCTTTGGAACATTTGATTTCATTTCATTTATATATTTCAATAAGTTAAATATTGTTAAGGAGATTGCTCTCCAGTCAGATGTTGATTATTTTTCCTTCTGCCACATTAAAATCACAGTGGAATAACAAGTTAGGAAGGTGGAAAAGGCTACCTTGTTAGATCACTCATTCTGAACCTAATACGAATGCACAGATCAGTTTTCATTTTGCTCAGTGTTGGGTTCACTGTTGTTTTAATTTCTGTTTATTTTAAAGTAAGGAAATTTTACATTTTGAGTCTATACTGGCCTAGAATTAATTGACATGCACATTTGTGTAATAAATAAGTAAAATAAGGTTTGGGAAGTCTTTGGAAGCTGGACTTGAGGTTTTTGGAAAAAGAAGGCAGTCCAGAAGCCACAAGTTATACCTACCCAACACTACGTTTCTCTGTCCACTTTCACATATTTAACGTTACAATGAGCTGGCATGAAGGTAGAATTTGCCAATAAATATCTACAATGAAAATTAAAGGATTTTTTTTAAAACAAAATTTTAGAGCCCACAAGAATACAATTGTAAAATGCAGCGGTAGAAAAACAGCACAATTGTAAATGAGCCCCAATGGCAGGCATGTTTTGTACAGGACGGATTAAAAGCCTGAGGAACTGTGCAGGTTTTTCTGTACGGGCATCAAGAGAGAGGCGCCCAGTGAAGCTTGCTGCAGATCTTTATTGGCCATCCACCGAAGGGCATGGTTGGCCTCCTCCTCTAGCTCTTCTGTACAACTTACATGGGGAGGATTCTCTCAAAAGGGCTGGTTTTCTCAGCCTTTGATGGAAATGCAAAGCAACAAGGGGAAGGTTCCCTACATGCCATGGCAGGTCAGAAAATGCCTCTCGTGGAAGGAGGAGTTTACTGCAGCAACTCTCAAATGAGAGCTGCTTAGAAGGAAGCATCTTTTCTTAGGCCCCTACCTCTGACTTTCACTCAGCCATTGCTTGCGCTGTTGAAATCAGTCAATGAATCCATTAATTTATAAACCGCCAATCTTATGTAATTCAACCTCATGTGATTTACGAGCAATAATGCAATAATAAATGCATGAAAACCACGACCAACAAAAATCCTGGCACCCCAAATACACCACCAACCCACATGTGTATAACAAGCTAGAGTTTGAAGTTGCTGTAGATGTAGATGTGGGATTAACACAGAAGGCTTGATCTATGCTGGCAAAGATATAATAAGTGGAGGGTCCAGCTGCTCTGCCAGCGTAGATCAAGCCTTCTGTGTTAATCCCACTGTTTGTATGTAATATGTAGAAATAAAGTTGGGGCGCAGAAGATCCAATTTAGGCTTAGAATTGTCAATGAAGCCTTTATGTTCTAGCACAGAGGTCTTCAAATTTGGCCCTTTTATGACTTGTGGACTTCAATTCCCAGAATTCCTCAGCCAACATGTCTGGCTGAGGAATTCTGGGAATTGAAGTCCACAAAATCATAAAAGGGCCAAATTTGAAGACCCCTGCTCTAGCACTTCACCCACAAGTCAAAAGAATATGATCCTACCAGAAGTAGGTGCAGAGGAACTCAATTATATAATGGAATAAAGGTGTGAGGGGAAGTAAATTTCACTCTACTTGTAAATTTCTGCATGATTTGTAGTAGTTGGGCCATTTTCAGCTAAAAATAAACAATGACAACAACCTTCACATCCAAATTAGACTGCTGAAACAGACTTTATGGTAACTAGAGAGGCACATTTACGAGATAAGCTCAGTTCAGTACTGGTGGTAAAATAAATCTCAAGGCTCTGAATATGCTCAAAGCTATGCTTGCTTAATCTAATTTATTTCTATTTCTCCTGACTGATTGATAAACCTTAGTATTGGTTAAGCACAATATAGTCAGTGTAACAAACCTGAAACCTGTCCAGCTCTAATATTAAGACAGAACCTAGGAGTAGTGATTTTAACTTGAAACCAAAAGTATATTTTAAGTAAACCATATCTTTATCGAGTTCAGGGAAAAAAAGCAATTTAGAAATATTTTACCAATAGCATTTCTACAAAACATATTTTGTTGGTTGCTACCAGTATTTGGATCATTATTTCAAGTCTAGTAATCTTTTCAGTTGAACAAGGATTTGAACTTTTTTTTAGAGATAGCCAGCTTAATCCTTTGCAACCAAACAACGAAGAATTTAGTCATACCTTAAAATTAAAAAACTCATTATCACATACATTTTTATGGACTACACATCATCAGATGCAAGAAGCATATTTAAAATTAGTTCTCATTAATCTATGAAGCACAGTCTTATCTAGCATTCCTACTCAGTGCCTTCCAGGTAAGGCTGGATTACTATTTCCAACATTCCCAGTTGATATGGTCTCTGGGAACCCAACACATCTGGACAGCACACAATAGGAAAATTTGCATTTAATCTGCCTTGTGTCTGTAAATGACTACCAGTAATGAGGAAAGAAAAGGACTATGTTCTACTATCTTCCAATATTCTGTCAAAGTTTTCAAGTTTCTAGTTCCTTTACTGATGTTGGGAAATTCCTAGCCAGCTAAGGGGCAAGGATCAAGCAGGGAATTAGCCTTGAGTTCTTGCGCAGCCACAAGAGACTGATCCCCCCCCCCAAGCTCCATGGAACCTTGTTTGTTTGTCCCCAAGGAAAGGTGACCAGTCTGGGGAGATTCTTGTAATATAGGTACAATACAATAAACTAGTCAACTGGAGCCTTTCACTTATGGATCTTATTGCTTGCGCCTGACAACTCTCATCTCATACCACCTGCAGATTTTGGGGGAAAGTAGGGAATTGTTATAAACTCTTAAATCCATCTTCTTAGAAACTTAGTATCTAAAGAAGAAATGTCCAGACCAGAAATTCAAATAAATGATTCAGCGTTTTTTTCTCCTTTTCCTGGGAAGTTCATATATTAATCTTAAGCGCTATCTGGATTAATTCAGGTCACATCTAAATGGAAATAAGGTGATTTCAATGCTGTTTAACTCATTGTGCTTAGCAGAACATGAATCTGATTTAGCTTCAGCTGAGGTTAAACAGTGGCACTTGTATCACGTTTTCAGGCTCCAGAAAACATTATGCATACTAGCCACAGTCCAACTGGACTGGTAAACAGCCCAGCCAAAATGGCCATAAAGAGCTACCCAGAATTATGTGAGAAATGGTGAGCGTTAGGTAAATTCCCAAAAGGGCTTTTTAAAAGAAAAAAAAAATTGGGTGGGGACTCAGAAAAAATGTCCTGCAGCATAAATAGCATGTGAAAGATAAGACAAGAATGATTGTCAAATGCATGGCAGAGAGGTTATGCAAGAAGGCATGATGTTAAAGGATGATAAATAAGAGGATATTAGCCAGATAACCTTTCCTTGCTTAACATCACAACCCTTAATGGAACATTTTGTCTTTTTTTAAAGACAAAAATCCTACACCATACTAAATCATCATGTTGTTAGTTAGCCATTTATGAAAATCAACAAATGGAAGTGATAGGAGCATTTTCGTTTTGCTTGAAATGTTTAGATGCTCCAAACCATCGTGTAACAGTTAAGACCCAGTTTCTGATCATTTATTATTTATTTTATTTATTAAATTTATATACCGCCCTATCTCCCTTGCGGGACTCAGGGCGGTGAACAGGCGATACTAAAAACCACGGTAATAAATAGTTTGTTTTAAAATCGAATTAAATAACGGGCCTGTTCTAAAAACACACCCGTAAAAAACCCCCCACTGAAACACAAGCTATGCCAGGCCGCCCGCACGGAATAGATGGGCCTTCAAGGCTCGGCGAAAAATCATCAAGTGATTTTCAGCCAGTCATTCTCTCTCAGCCTTCCCTGCAGAATAGGAGAACATAGCAGAAGGGAATCCTTATGTAAGTCGCCTTAAGTTCCTGTACCGGTCAGAATGAATGTAAAAGGAAGGAAAGAAGGGAGGGAGGGAGGGAGTAAAACAGAAGACGTAGATACACAGCATAGATAATAGCAATGTAATTGTGATTTAAAACTGGAGGGAAACAAAACCCTGATGACTCATACGTGAATTGAGACCTGTCAAGATCAAAATAATTTGCTGGTTTGGTATCAGAACAGAAGGGGAAATGGGCAACCCTCCAAAGAATTCAGCCAACATGAGAAATGGTATAAACTGCTGAGGAGTAGGGATCAGCAATGCTGGGGGACTGGATGACAATGAAGACGCTTATAGAGAAGAGGTGAAGGTTCTGGTGGACTGGTGCAATAAAAGTAACCTGGTTCTAAATGTTGATAAAAGAAAGGGAGATCATTGTAGATTTCAGAAAGAGCCAGCATAGTCACACTCCACTCAATATCAAGGATGCAGCTGTAGAGGTGGTCAACAGTATTAAGTATCTGGGGATGCAGATAACTAACAATCTGAATTGGTCTCTCCACACCTCATCTTTAGTGAAGCATGCAAACCGGAGTCTGCATTTCCTTCGTTGGATGAGTAGAGCACATCTTTCTCCTTCTGTCCTGGCCACTTTTTACAGAGGCACGATTGAAAGCATTTTAGCAAACCGCACCACTGTCTGGTTTGGTGGCAGCAGAGCCTCAGATAGAAAGTCCATACAGAGATTGGTAAGGACAGCCGAGAAGATCATATGAAGCTCGCTCCCTGGTGTTCAGGATACTTATAAGCGCTACGTGCTTAGAGCTCGAAGCATTGTTAGAGACCCCACACACCCACTTCATGGTCTGTTTCTGTTGCTCCCCTCTGGGAGGAGGTTTCGAAGTATTTCTAGCAGGACTACCAGATTCTGTAACAGCTTTGTTCCCTATGCCATCCATCTGGTAAACTCGCAAGATTCATTTTTCTCACCACGTATATGTATACATAACCTGAATTAGATTGTGTTGTTTCTCTGTGTCATATATGTGGGTATATGCATAATTCTGTATGTATGTATGTATGTATTTATTTTTGTCATATTTATGCAGTGTATATTAGAGGTGATGATCCTTTGAGAGCTGTATGTAACAAAATTTCATTTTAATGTATGCTGATTAGTGTACATTCAAAGTGACAATAAAGTTATTACTCTACTCTACTCTACTCTACTCTACTCTACTCTACTCTACTCTACTCTACTCTACTCTACTCTATTCTATTCTATATGTTCCCCACTCCTCTATTTGGGGCTGTCAGTGACTTAACAGCTCACTGTTTCTACGGGCCAAAACAGGCAACTGATCTAATGGCTGGATGCTATTTGGTTTGTAGGAAAAAGATGTTGAGACACTAAAAAGAGTGCAGAGAAGAGCAAAAAAGATGATTAGGAGACTGGAGATTAGAACATATGAAGAATGGTTGCAGAAAAGAAGGACGAGGGGTGATGTGACAGCAGTCTTCCAATATCTAAGCAGCTGCCACAAAGAAGAGGAGGTCAACCTATTCTCCAAAGCACCTGAAGGCAGGACAAGAAGCAACAGATGGAAACTAATCAGAGAAGCAACCTAGAACTAAGAAGACATTTCCTGATAGTGAGATCAATTAACCAGTGGAACAGGTTGCCTTCAGAAGTTGTGGGTGCTCTATCACTGGAGGTTTTCAAGAAGAGATTGGACAGCCATTTTTTGGAAATGGTATAGGGTTTCCTGCTTGAGCAGGGGACTGGACTAGAAGACCCCCAAAGTCCCTTCCAAGTCTGTTATTCTGTTATTCTTTAAAACTGCCTTTGATTCCCTTACTATGGCAGGGGAATCAAGTTACACTGCTACATCCCATAAGCACAATACTATAGCAATCGTAGTAAAACATTAGTGAACTTCTTTCCAATTTGGAAAACCTAAACTGTCCAATAATGTGCTATAAATCTCTGCTCTCAGTGTTTCCCTAATCACTCAATAAGAATATAATGTGGCAGGTAGCAATAAAGGCACGTTGAAGAAATGCACATTGACTGTGAATGAATCAACAGGTGGTTAGAGATCCAAATATGAATTCTTCACTATCCTTGCAGACTGAAGCAGCACCTGGAAAACAAGGGGACAGAGATAGAAATCTTCAGAGAAGGATGAATTTAATAATAAAGATAGGCAAGGAAACAAAATGTACCAACTTCAGATTATATAAATACCTTTTGAAGAAGATATCTATAGGAGGGATGGGCAATCTATGCTTCTTTACATTGTTTTTTTAGATTTTTATAGTCCCCTTCATTGGTTTTAGAAATAACAGAACCCAATGAACATAGCTAATATTCCTTCCTCTTCCTACCATATTTTCCCCCACAACAATAACCCTGTGAGGTGAGGTGGGCTGGGCTGAAAGAGAGTGATTGGTCCAAAGTCACCCAGTCAACTTTCATGCCCAAGACAGGAATAGAACTTGCAGTCTTCTAGTTACTAATCTGGTGCCTTAAATACAAAGTTGTGGACTACAGAAAAAAATAGGAGTAGCAGGCAGGGGAAGATGTGCCTAGTCTGGCTCTACCCACTTCCAGCTTTGACAGCACCCACCTCAACCAGGCTGCTTGCCTGCCAAAGGTTCCATAACTTTGTCTTATTGTTGTTGACTAGCTGCCTTTCTGAGTAAAGAAAAAAGCTATCAAATTTTTAGTTCAATATGTCAGTCCAGTCCCTCATCGTTTGATATGTTCATACACTAGGCCAGGGGTAGGCAACCTTGTCTCTTTTATGACTCGTGGACTTCAACTCCCAGAATTCCTGAGCCAGCCATGCTGGCTCAGGAATTCTGGGAATTGAAGTCCACGAGTCATAAAAGAGCCAAGGTTGCCTACCCCTGCACTAGGCTATCCTGCATAGCAGCATAGCTTGCATCTCAGTGGATTCACTTAATGCTGAAAGGCTCTGGATTCCATACAACAATTCCTGGTAGTACTGATATAGCTGCCTCAGTGATCAAATTCATTTATGCCAGGGGCATTCTTATGGAATTTCACACATTTAGCAGACCTCGAGGCAAATTGATTTTAATGGAACTCCATATGGGCTTTTGAAGTACATGGATCCAAATGTAATTGAAGTAAAATATTCAAACTGCAGAAGACAAGTGACTACCAAAGGGCGCTGTATTGGTTGCAAGAGCTATTGCACTTAATTTTCCAAAGTTTCATCTGACTGCAAAATTAGGCTGGTCGAAACATCCCTGTTTACATTAATAATCCCACTTTATTTTTAACATTTATAGAAAAAGATCATATCAGTAGAATGCCTTGATTACAAACTATGAGACGGGATAATTGAAAAGCTCACTGGCTTTTTGCTTCTTTCCTTCCTGGAAGGGGTTTCCAAGATAATATAATTATGCTACCTTGTATTTGTATAAAGAATGTCTATGATTCCCATCTCAGTCTTGTGACCGTGGGCCACCAACAGCACATGAAGCATAAGATAGTAATACAAAATAAAGCAATAAAATGCCACCAAAGCTCCTAATAAGCTGTCTCACAACTCATCACAATATATACCAGGCTCAACTAACACACTGCCCCGCACCCTTGAGGGAAAAGCCAGGCTTCAAGGCCTTCCAGAAGGCTAACAAGGTCACAGCCACTTGAATCTCATGGGGAAGGCTTCCTAGAGCAGGTGTCACAACAGAGAAAGCTGGCTTCCTGGTTCCCATTAGATGACTCAGACCATGGGCACCCTGCTGGATCTGATGGGGGCTCAGAGGCAATTGGAGATTGGTGGCCCCACGGAACTTTATAGGTGACAACCAGTACATGGAATTGTACCTGGAAGCCTACTAGTGCATCTCACAAAGCAGTGGTGTTATCTGATCATACTGGGGTGTGCCCAAAACTGCCCATATCACGTCATTCTGGATCAACTGCAGCTTCTGAAAGCTCTTCAAAGGCAGCCCCATGTAGAGCACATTGCAAAAATCCAACTGGGAGGTGAATAAGGCATGGCTGATCATGAGCAGAACCTCCTGATCCACAAATAGGCACAACTGGCATATACGATGGATTTGTGCAGATGCCTCGGGGGCCGTGGCTGCCACCCACTCCTTGAGTAGGAGCGATCAATCCAAGCGGATCTCTAAACTGTAAATGAGAACTGCCCCATCCAGAGTCCGAGATGAAAAATGTCCAGTTCTGGAGAACTCCTAAACCTCCAGCCACTCAGTCTTGCTAGGATTAAATGAAAACTGTTCCCATCCCGAAGCAGGAAGGAACCAGCATCATTTGCAAGGCCCGGGGCTGAGATATACAGCCTTGTATCATCAGCATACTGTTGATGCTTCAAACTGTGCCAATGAATGGCCTCACCCAGATGAGTTGGGAGAGAGACAAACCCTGAGGCATCCTGCAATGCAACACCGACACCAAGTATAATTGGCTTTAAGGTAAGAACAACCACTGTAAGACTGCCCCCACTCCCAGCCCCCTAACCTGGTCCAGAGAAATATTATTATCAGTGGTATCAAAGGCCAATAAAAGATTGATGAAGGGGGCAAGGACAGATGCACCATTCCCATCCTGACTTGACCAGAGATCATTAGTAAGTGCAGGCAATGCTGTCTCAGTACTATAGTCCAGCCTGCAAACCAGTTGAAATGGATTTAGATAATCTACCTTTTCCAGACCTTCTGGAGCTTCAAACTTAAAGAAAAAAGATTTGCCTGCCCAGTCATGTCTGTCTCTAGGGTGCGGTGCCCATCGCCTTTTTTTGACCTAGGGAGCCAGCATTACCCGAAGACATTTTCATGGTCATGTGGCTATACACCAAAGGCACACGGAATGCTGTTACCTTTCCATCAAAGTGGTACCTATTAATCTACTTGCATTTGCATGCTTTCAAACTGTTAGGTGGACAGGAGCTGGGGCTCATCCTTTTACTCAGCGCTTGGGTCCTACCACCCTCTTAATAGCGTTCCCTAAGTAGGACGGTTGAAGACCAAATAAAAAAATATCCTACTGCATCTAGCAATGACTTAAGGAGGGAGTGAGCCATTCCTTCTTCAAATCCTACTCTATGGAGGTGTAAATGGAGAAGTGTCTGGGGAAGGAAAGTGAAGATGGAGAGTGACTTTTCTGTAGGTAAACATGTAGAAAGCCCATCTTTTGGTGCTGGAAGGTCTGGCATTAAAAAAAAAAACCCATTTCTCCCTTTTCTTCCTCCTCATGTCCTCTTGCCATGGGGTAGGAAAAGCAGGGGGAGGTAAGTGGGGTAGAATGGCTTATTTGATGTCATTCCCAACTCCCATGGAACAATCTCCATAGGCTGGAGATTTAACTGCAGAAGACCCATGGATCTTCTGCTCCCCAAAACTGGTACTACAGGCAGTGTTTCACACAAACACACATCCCTATTTCTGTTGTGGACAGAACCCCTATTCTGCTTCATTGCCAAGGCCAAGTTAGGGTTGGAAGTGCAGCAGTAAATGTTTATAACAGCAGCCTTTCCTGCCACCCTGTGCAGCTTGGGGAATAGCTCTTTAACACTGCCATGTTGAAGGGTCCTAGGTAAGTATGTAGTCCTGCACATGGGGAAATTTTTTTTTGCGAACAGTTCCTTTTTAAACCAATGAAGCTAAGTCTCTAGATAGCCAAAGGCCATTGAGGGAAAATACTGAAAAAATAAAGGAATGCAACAATCACCTACAGAGAGCTCCAAATAAAATCAATATAGTCAGCGTACCAAAATTAATTACATATTACTTGCTTGCATCAATGCAGGGGTTTCAGAATCTGCCTGGACTTCAGTGGAGGAAGGATAGCTGGAGAGAGATCATTTGGATGCGATTATACTGGCCCACCTTCTTTTGTCCTTTATTCTAAGCATATCCTCTAGACTGAGGACACTTCAAAAGTAATTAAAAAAAAACACCCTGCTCCAGATCTTGCACAAGTACAATTACTTACCGGAAAAAATGATATTGCTTTAATGACTCAGTTCATTAATACTACTCTTAAAGCAGCCACATCTTTTCCCAGGCTCTCACGCAAGCCTAAAAAAAAAATCTTTTATTAAAAACAGAGAGGGGTTGTGCTCACAGGAGGCCTGCAGAACCTTTTTTAGATTTTCAGAGCCCTATTATCCCCAAAGTTTGAGCAAACATGGTGGATAAATGTAAGCCAGCTACTTTGAGGATATTGATTGGATAGCCCAATCAGGGCAAAGTTCCACATCTGATGTAACAGGCTAAGCTAACCAATCAGGAAAGCATCTAAAGACTGAACCCACCTTCCTAAGCACTTGGTAATGGAATGTTAAAGGCACTAACTAGGTTTACCAGGTTATGCTGTTGTGTGGAAAGGATTCAGTGGAGGAGGCCTTTCAAGAAAGGAAAGATAAACCTTGTCTACTCAGGCTTCTCAGCAGGTAATCAACTAACCACAGGCTTTGTGGGGGGGGGCTTCTCCCATAAGAATAAATAGTTCTTTGTCTAGGCATGAAAAGAAGGGAGAAGGTTAAAAGGGATAGAGAACTATCAATCCTTTTTTCAAGCAGGAGCACAGTCTAAGAAATTAAGCAAATACAGATTGGGTTTACATTTTCTGCTAAGCCATATTATAGCTAGTTTTGAGTTAACATATTGTAGTTGGAAAGTCACAGTATATTACTTAGCAAAAGAGTAGGCAATTTGAAGCCCCTAGCTACATGCCCCCTTGAACCTTGGGTGCACTCCTTGAGACCTCCAGAATGTGACAGAAGAGGGAAATGATCAAACAGATGACTAGATAGCAATCTGAGGAGCTGTTTTGAATTTTCAATCAAATCAAATTTAGTTGTCATGTTTCCACCCACTCCCTTTTGGAATGTGGCCTTCAGCCCTCCATTCAAAGGCCCAATCAATCCCTTAGCCGAGGAAAAAAAATGAAAAGCTTGGTTTAATATGTCATATGAAGCTTGCCAGTGGTGCTCTTTGCCACAAAAGATGGTTAAAGTATGGTTTAGCCCAGTGTATAAACCAAGTCAGAATTTTTAACACTATGCATCTGGAGCAGCATGTTATCCAAATAGGAACCCCCAACTTTTTAAATGATGTTCCTCATTGAGAGTCTTCTTACCCTGTACAATATGAAGGGTCCTTTCTGTAATTCTCTTCTGCAACTAGGCACAATTCAGACATGGTGAAGTGCAGCTGCCAATAGTGGGTTTTGGCCATTGCAGTCCAATCCACGTATGTAGGGAATCATCTGGGAATTCCATAGCTGTTGGCTAGATTGGAAAGTTGCAAAACATCCCGGAAGAACGAACCACAAACCATTTCTGTCTTGTGGCCCAGAAGACAGCCCGGACATGTTTTTGAAATTGCCAGGAGCTGAGTTTAATTGAAACTCTTTCCCTTTCCTTGTGTAGCATTGTATCTTTCATGGGACTTTTCTAGTGAAAAAAACTGAATGACTATGTAACATATGTCATGATGTTATAACAAAGGTCTAGTGCAGGGGTAGTCAACCTTGGCTCTTTTATGACTCGTGGACTTCAACTCCCAGAATTCCTGAGCCAGCTAAGCTGGCTCAGGAATCCTGGGAATTGAAGTCCACGAGTCATAAAAGAGCCAAGGTTGACTACCCCTGGTCTAGTGGTTAAGGTGCCAAGCTAGAAACCTGGAGACTGTGAGTTCTAATGCCATCTTAGGCACAAGGCCATGTAGGTGACCTTGGGGCAGTCACTTTCTCTCTGCCCCAGGAACGAAGCAATGGTCACTTCTGAAGAAGACCTAGCCAAGAAAACTGCAGGCAGTTTTGGAGAATCGGACATGATTGAATGGAAGGAAAAAAAATGTATCATATATGGGTTTTTCAAAGGCAAAGAAAGCATTGGTCACCTCTTCCACACAAAAACATTGTGTGGAAAAGAGAAGCTTAGGAGACTAATACAAAGCATAAGGCAAGAGTGTTATGAGTCAGCTTTCTCCAACCCAGTGCCATCTAAATATGTCAGGACTATGTTTCCCATAAGCCAGCATCTTTATTGCTATCCTCCAAACATACCTGGGGGCCCCCCCGTTGGGGAAAGTTGCCCTTAATATACAGTATAATG
>NW_015386175.1:1231001-1245687 GCF_001527695.2 Protobothrops mucrosquamatus | reverse complement strand
CCCCATTTGGGGTCGATCGACCATTTCATGGGGGTCGCCAAGCAAGGCTGTCCGCCATTTTTTTGTCCGCCATTTTTTTCCCCTTTTCCGGCGGGTGCCTTACCTCCCTTGGGCTGGGCCAGCTGGTGGTCGGCCTGCTCCGTCTCTGCCGCTTGCCAGCTACGCCTCGGCCGGCGCAGGGGGCGGAACCACGCATGCGTGGCACTCCCGGGCAGGGAAAGTCCTTGACTTACGACCTGCTGGGTAGTCCTTGACTTACGACCGGTTTAGTCCTCGACTTACGACCGGTGTAGTCCTCAACTTACGACCAGTTGGGGTCGCAGCATTAAAAAGGTTGAGAACCACTGGTATAATGCAAGGGGAAAGATCTGTTACCGAACTATTTCTTTCCTTCAGCAAGCAAGCAAGCGCGCTCGTGTGTGTGTGTGTGTGTGTGTGTGTGTGTGTGTGTGTGTGTGTGTGCGCGCGCGTGTGATGAGAATGAGGGAGATGAAAGGCAGATCTAAAAGAGGCCAGGACTGTGACGCTACACGCGCTCCCCTGCCGGTTGTCCCTCTCCCCCTCCCCCCTCGTGAGGTCAGTGACCTCCCAAGCTTAAACAGAAAGAAGGGGAGGGGGGAGGGGAGGGAAGACCCGGGAGCTCCTTTGAAAAATGCAAACTCAGCGAGAAGGCCAGATCCATCTCGGCGGCTATTATGTCTGAGGTGCGGGAACAGCAGCGGAGTTGTAAACTTGTTCCAGACAAGGACGCTTGAGATTGGGAAGAGGGGGTGGAGGTGGGGGGGGGTGGTGGAGAAGAGCCTGAGGGGAAGAAAGAGAGACACGCACACCTAAAAAAAAAAAAACACTAAAAAGTTGAAAGTAAACGGCAAAGCTCTGGACAGTGTCCTTCTCCCTCCCCGCGTGCCCACCTCCCCCGCTCTTTCGCCGCTGTCGTAGGTGGTTTTACATTGCGGGCTTAGCGAGCGAGGCAATGGAGAGGAGCCGGCGGCCGGAGCTGCCGACCGGAGGGCTTCTGCATCGGAAGGCGGCGGCGGCGCGGCAGTAGAGCCGGGCTGGGAGCAAGCCCCGCGCGGGCGGCCCCACTTTGGGGAAGTGGCCCGAGCGCTGCGAGTCTCGGTTTCCTCCTCTGGTTTGGACCGCGGAGGAGCCGGGATTTCCTCCCCTCCCCCGCGCCGTTCGCAGCTGCGACAGGGACGTTACTTTGTCTCGATTCCAAGAGATCCTGCCAGGGCTCCCCGCCCGCCCGCCCCCCCTTTCCCCTCTCGCTGTGCCGGGCGTGCGGGTTGGACGCCGAGGGAGCTCCTCTCTTCAAAGGCGGCGGAATGCAGCCGGGCTGAAAATGGAGCCCCCCGACTGCCTGCTTTGCCCGGGAAGGCTTCCTTTTCCTTTCGGCTCCCCCCAAAGCGTGGCCTAGCCGCGGACACCCGGGCTTTTTCGCCTTGGGAAAGCGGGCGACCCCGACTCCCCTTCCCCTATCTCTTGCCCGGGAAGAAAATGCAACTCCGCACTAAAAAGCGCGAGCCCAACCGGGTAAGTCCTCAGAGCCTCCGCTGGCCTCGACCCGAGGGAGGGAGGGCGGGGGGGGGGGGAAAGAAGAAAGAGAATATTGGAACTCGGCCGATCCTCATCCCAGCGAGCTCAACGGTTGTGTAGTGGAGGGATCGCGAACGGGCGAGGGAGAAATGCCGGGGATTGGGGTCGGGAGGAAGCCCCAACTATCCCGCTCCCCTTCTCGCCCCCAAGAGCGAGAGAAAAGCCTTCCTCCCCGTCCCCGGCGGCACCCCGCCTTTCCCTCTGCAAACAAGGGGGTGGGGTGGGGTGGGGGGGGCAAGGCAGGCTGGCAGCATCGGCGTGGAAGAAGTGGGAAGAAGAGATTAGATTTCGCTTCTCTCTCATCAATTTTCTGTTTAATGTCACTGGTCTCCATTGTGGGAGAGAGAGAGAGGCACGTCATCCGGCCATAAATTTGTGATTATAGAGCCTCCAGCTCCGTCTTGGTGCCCTAATTGAATGGATTTACTCCACATGGGCAGGTAGGGGGACCTTGGAGCTGGAGCAAAATACTACCGACCAAAGACGAAATTCATAATAGCGGCAGAGCCGGGGCCATCGTCGTAAAACCAGATTCTCAAACACCCCGGCGGCCGGGGGAGGAGGAGGAGGAGGAGGAGGGATGGGGGGAACTGGGATCTCGGCACACACATGCAAAAGCCGTCCTCAATTTCCGCTTTCCAGAGGCAGAGAAGGCCAAGGGAAGCTCCGGGAAAGGGGAGCCGAAGGGAAGAAAAGCCCATTTCTAACGTATTAGGCGCGCGCGTGTACTTCTCTCACCCATATCCTAAGACGGCGTTTTTTTTCACCCATGGCTCGGGTTGGGTGCCCTGACTTTTTTTTTGCCGTGAGGTCGGTTTTTCCTTTGGATTGTTTGGTGTCTGTGGCGTGTTAAACGTTGGAACGTTGACCCAGGAAAGCAGCGACCTGTAAGTAATTTTGCGGCGTCCGTGCCTGCTGTTTGCACGCGTGAATTGCTCTTCTTCCCTCTTTTTTCTTTTGGCGTGTTGTCTTTCTTGATAATTCCTTTTTATTAGGAGGCACCATTTGCGCCGATTTATCTCCGAAGTGGGAAAAATGTCGCCTTTTCCTTCCATCCCACATTGCAGGCTGTTTTGTTACAGCAAGTCCATTCCTAGGGCGATTTTTGCATTTATCTCTTTTCGTGTAACTTAACGAGGTTCTTGCACTTTATCGCTGAAAACCCACATCATTAGCTAAATTCCTCTTTCCAAGCAAAAAATGTTTTGTAAAGAAAACAAAAACAAAAGAATAATATAGTACTATCCTGTTAAGTACAATTTGTTTTGTATTTATTCCAAGATACCATTTTGACTTTAATACTATCCTGAAAATGTACTACCTGAAGAAAACTAAATTTATTTCTTTTAAGTAATACCACTGTACTTAAAGAGAAGGAAGAATCCACATACTAATTCTTTCCTTTTTATGCAATTTTAAAAGAAGTAATGAAACTTGATAGATCTTTTCCTACTGGATATCATCTCATTTGTAAATATATTCAAAATTTAGTGGCTGGAAATTTACCCACATTTTTGCAGGCTTCCATCAAATCAAAGTCCTTTGCAAATAATTATTACCCTTTTTTTTCAATTCTGAAATAAAAAAACTTTAGACTGCTGGATAGAGCATTGGAATTTTTTTTAATACAAATTTAAGAGTCCATGTTTTTCTACTTTTCAAAGCTTCTTATCCTGGAAACCTCAAATTGCTCTAATAAAATTTGACACAACCTACTTGTTTTCTGAAAAAAATCACAAAAATTGCAGCTCAAGTGCAAAAGAATTTGCCACACTGCAACTTACAGAGAAGATATTTAAAAATGGCCTTTGCATCAAACCAGAAGTCATCCACAGCTGCATTTTTCTTTCTACAATTCAAACTGTCCTCTTAAGCTAAGCTACCTGCAAAAATCTTTTCAAACCCATTTGCCAGTTTACTAGAATCACAAAAAACAAACGGCTAACTCTCATCTGCTTAATTTAAATATCGCTGCTTTGTTTTCCACTAGAAAGAAGAGCAATTGGCAATGTACAGTTGTGAATTTTGATTACTCATGAGTGAATGCATTTACTTCTGTGTAAGTGGGCAGTTTTACACTAAGTCATAGCACACTGATCCTGGTTTAAGCCTTATTTTAGACAGTAAGTCTTGTTTTTGAATAACACATGCATTAAGACTGCCCTATGAAAATACAAAATATACAAAGAAAATTTATTTTAAAAGGAGAGAGTCGTTCTCTTTTTAAAGACCCTGATATATAGATGTGATTTAAAAAAAGCATTGTTTCTTGCTCCCCATCCCTCCTCCCTTCTGTGAAATCAAACTATCTCCGGACCCTGCCGCTCGAGTTTCTGTCGATATCTTTTGCAAACTCGGTACAGAAAGTATATTTGTGCTAGTAAAGAGATGGATTTATTTAACGATTTTTAATTAAAGGCATTGACTTTCCGTTAACAAAAAGAGGTAGTAGCGAAAGAGCAGGCCTGGCTCGTCTCGAGCTTTAGGTGCGGCCGGAAGAGAGAAGCATCTCGCCCAGAGTCCCCTTAGAGCCACCCGCTGGTCCGTCTTTCGCGGACCGCTCCTGCCCTTTGGGGGGACGCCCGGATCTCTAGGTCGGTCTCATGATCCGAAGGCCGCCCTCCTTTCTTGTTCTGCCTCTTTCTGGCCCGCGCGGCAGCCCAGCGCTCCCGAGCGCCTTGATCGCCCGGGTGCCTTTAAAGCAGGGCGCCGGGAATATTGGGGAACCCAGGGTGGGGGTTGCCTGCTGCTCTTGCCTGCTGCTCTTCCTCTCGGGGGGGTGCTCCCTTTCGCCGCCTTTTCCTCCAAGAAACCGTGACAAGGGCTTCATCTCCTCCTTCCCCCTCCCTCCCATGCTTTGATAACAATGTGATCCTCAAGGGCGATCAGGAGATCGTTCTCCGGTTTTTGGTTCTTTTTTTTTTTTCCAAAATGGGGGAAAGGCCTGCCGGTGGGTGCGGGAAGGGATCCCTCTCCGCTTGAGACGGCCGGCCCTTCCCATTCAGGAAGGCGGCGTTGGATAAGTCCCCCCCCCTCCCCCGGCAGGCCTGCCCGCTCTGGCTCCTCTTCTCCCCGACCTACCCGCGGACCTTTTGCTCCTTGAACGCCTCGAGGCCGAAAAGCTGAAGAGAAAAGGCGGGTTCCCTTCCCGGAGGAGATTAAGCGGATAAAGGAGGGCGTGGAGCGGACCGGGAAGAAGGCAAGGAAGATGGCTGGCGGAGAACGTGCTCCGGATCCGCCTGCGAGCGACTTCCTCTCCGGCTTGCGAGGGGCTCTGCCGCTCCGGGAGTTCAGGCGGACTTCCTCTGCCGCCTTTGCGCCAAGGGGAAGCGAGGCAGCGGGCTGCTTTTGCTTCGGGCCGGTCCAACGGAGGCGCCCGTTTGGTTTAAGTGCCGGGTCCAAGGCCCGAGCGGCACCTGGAGGGGGTTTCTGGCGGGGCGTGGGAAAAGAGAGAGAGAGAGGCTTCTTCCACCTCGCGTGGAGCGGGAGTCGCAGTCGGCGGGGTTGGTTCTTCGACCGCAGGAACTCCCTCGCGAAGACAGAGGCGGGGATTTGTTTTGTCTGTAGAGGCCAAAGCGAAAGCACAAAAGCCAGCCTGGAACTGACGAATTTCCCTGCCTTTTCGTGCTCTTTCTGGAATCCGGCGAGAGCAGGGATTCTTTTCTTTCTTTTTTTTTCCTTCCGCCCCTTTGCCACAGGAAACTCAAAAAAAGCTTTTTTGGGGGGCGCAAAGGGAGGAAAGTCCGTAAGAAACTTAAATCCAAAAGGAGCCTTCTATTCCTAAAGGAAGGATCAAATTTTGCCTCTCTTCTTTCCCTGATTCTTATATACTCCCCTTGCTACGGCTTCTTCCTCCACGTTCCATTACTGCAGAGTTCTTCAAAGGGAGGATGTAAAACGTAATTTCTGTTCTGTATCTATGAGGAGAGGGAAGAATTTTTTTTTTAAAAAAAAATAATAATCATAATCGCTCTCTGTCCTGAGCATTGGATGGAACCTGGCTCTCTTGGGTTAATTACAGGCAATATTTCATTCATTTATTACCTGAGGTTTAAAAGAGGGAGGGGGCCAAGGCGGATATTATGGATAACTTTCCTCCTCCCTCTGGGGGTTGGGAGGGAAAAAGGGGGTAGAGAATGGGGAAAAGTCATTTGCAAAACCTGGTCTTGATCTTTTTGAAGTAGAGAAACGTGCAAAATTAAAAAAAATCCCCTCCCCTCACTGAGATTTACATGATGCAGTGTAATGATTAGTATAACAATGGTGTATGAATGGTGGTGTATGAATGGCGAGTCAGAGAACTAGACCAACATTTCATCAGCAGGAGGGGAAGATGCACGATGTGGCAAAGCCCTCAGAAATGTCTCTCTTTCCACTGAATTCTGGATCTTTAGAGAAAGAATATAAGGAAAGCTTAGAACTTTGAGAAGCGGTAATGTGCTCCACCAGGGCTGCATTCTATGAACTTTTTGCCTTTCACCAGCAATTGGTTGCAAGACCTTCAGGCCCTTTCCCATTTTGGGGGCCTGAAGTTAAGCCAGCTAAAAGTTGCTTGGGTTGAAAAGGTTGGGGGTGGGAGCAAAAAGCAGAGATATGTTGTCAGAAGTAGTAGTCTGGTCCAAACTCTTGGCCAGCTTCTTCCTGTTTCCTCTGGGCCCTGAGTGAAGGATCCTCCTTTATGGGCCCCTCATAAGAGATAATCTCTCCAAAGTGGAGCTGAGTCTACATATTTCCCAACTCTGCCATTTAAGCAGGGTGGGGCGGGGGAAAAGAGAAGGGACATTCTGTCCTGGGGTCTCCTTTCTTTGAGTCTTATCCTATTAGAACCTGTTAGAACTCATTTGTTAGCCTTGTTCCTTAACAAGCCCAGCCAGGAACAGAGAGTGGGATCCAAACAAAGAATAAGATTGACCAGCCCTCCTTTACAGAGCAGTGGGTGAGGGCCATCTCTAGGAACTTCACCTACCACATCTTTTTCCACTTGGTTGGTGACTTTGGACTTTGGAAAAGGATGGAGATGGAAAAAAAAAAGGATGCCCTTTTGCAAAGGGATGGAGAGTTCTAGGAAGCTCAAAAGTTTGTTCCATTCCTTTGTGGTCTGGGACTTTGGTTGAGGGACTGCTGGACTGGAAGGATTTGGAGAAGCTCCGGATCCTCCACAAAACCAGAAGTGGTGGAGATTTTGCCTGCTACACAGAAGCAAAGCAGCTGGGCTGGGGAAGTGGTTGTCTTGCCATAATTCTCCCCCCTTCCCCCCCTCTTTCACACACACACACACACACACACACAAAACACACAGTTTCACCTCAGGGCCTTCACTTTACACAACAATAAAAGTAGTTAAGCACCAACAGCCACCTTCTTCCCCTCCCCCTCCCCCTCCCCAGTTAATCCCAAAGGGAACAAGGCAGAGGGAGAAAAAGGGGCTGGTTTTGCTTCCCAGCAGCACCTCCTGAAATCCAGTATTCCTCCCTCCCTTAGTTTTTCCCTTGCACAAACACCCACATTTCCCCACGTATTTTCACACTTATTTCACATTTCGATCTCTCTCTTTGTGTGTGCAAGCACTCACTTATGCTGCACATTTGCCTCTATGCTTCTCTCCCCCCACCACCCCCATCACCCAAACTAGCTCACCCCCAATTCAGCCAAAGAGGCTTTAATGATCGCTTTAAAAGTTCCGTTTTGTAAATCCGCTCCGATTGGATATGTGCTGCCATGGCTATTATCTAAGTTATGCCTTTCTACCCAGCTGCACACACACATCCTGGCACTAATTATGTGTTTATCAAAACAGGCACCCTTTTGACATGTCACAACATGTTTGTGGGAAAAGGGCCTCTCATTCATTCACACACACACACCACACACACATTCATCCCCTACACATGTACACACACACACCATACCCTGTTCCTAAATCTTGTTTGGATTATGTTGTCTCTTGGCTATAAAGAGGATGGCGGATGACAAGCGTGATCTGAGTATGAACATTTCTATATTTGCAGGTGAGGAGCCCAGAGAAAAGTTTGTGTGTGTGTGTCTGTGTGTGAATATCTATTTCATAGGCAGTACACCTCATGAAAAGGTTCAGGGGTTCTCTATTGCTCCCCAAAATTCTGAGAAAGGGGGCTTATTTCACCTCTAAAAATGATGTTCATAATTCCCTTCTAATAATGGTTGCTCCAAATACTAGTCTACTTCCAATTTGCAGAAGAAGTTTAGGCCTGGAATAAAAATGTTCTTCATCCAGTCCCCAGAATGGAAAGAAAGAGTGAAAGAGATTTGGCTAGGCCTGGCACCATTTATTAAGCTTGCTTTAATTTAACCCAGATGGGCTAGTTCCTTGATAACCTCACACAACAAACACATTCAATTATACTTTCAGTGTGTGAACACACTGGGATATATTTAACTACAAATTACAATTCTGCATTTAACAGGGCTTTAACTAAAGGTTTAGGGGATTGAAAGCTCTTGGATAGTTTTAAAAAATATTGTTTTGGGGGAGAAAGGCTGGGTTAGAGAAATGTATACTAGATCCACTGGTTACATCTCACCCCAAGTGTGTGCGTGTGCGTGCGCGCGTGTGTGCACTAGCGTGTGTGCAAGTCTGAGTATGATTAATAAACTCTGCTAGGTTTGTGACTAATAAATGCGCATGTTTCAAGGGGAAAAATCACAGTGGAAATTGTAATGAGGACTGGTGGCATAAACATATGTTCATAAGATATGTGCAAAACAAATCCTTGGTAATTATCAGCGGTCATTGTCTGAATAAAAACCCCTTTTTTGCGGAAAATCACTCTTTGTTGTATAAAATGTGTAGTAAAACTCTTTGCAATATTGGCTTATCAGTATAAACTTTTTATGTTTAGATTTCTATGATTAACAAATTTGTCAGTTACTCTTTGTACATAATCTGGGCGAGTATTCCCTTCCCTGACCAGGACAAAAAGCATTTGCTTCCTCCTAAATACCCTTCTGCAAAAAAACACAAAAAGATAAATGCATCTGTCTTGGGAGATGGAGAAATAAGAATTTAACCAATTAAATATCTTGATTGGGTCAGATTGGTAGAAAAAATTGGTTCTCACATCTTTCCTCCTCCTTTATTACTTTGATTGGACTGTCCAGATCAAGGTACACAAAAATTTGCTTTAATCATCTCTTTGTTGCTGCTAAGACTTCCATCGTGTACTAGCTAACTTTTCCAGGTTTCATCCTCCTATAATTGTATTAAGGTTGATCACGCACAATTATTATTTTATTATTATTGATTATAAAATTCCTATTATAGAATTTAGAGGAATTCTAAAAAGGTTTTCATTTTCTGCTTGCGCTAATACTGGACTTGGGAAATGTGGAGAAAAAGCCACTGGGAACAGAAGCCTCTTGAACATTCTTGGCTCTTGCCGCTTTCCTTTGAGGGAATAATAGGGTGGAAACAAGATTAAACAAAATGATCTATCCTGTTGGCATCCCACGTGGAGGTCAATTTGGAATGCCAGAGAAATAATGTTTTTCAGGCAATAAAAAAACTGCAGCCCTTCTTTGCAAGATGAAGATGATGATAAGAGTAGTAGTGTATAATAAGATGATAGTAGTAATGACAATTGAACAATTTAGACTACAGGAGGAGACCCCACGCTTTTAATTTAATCTCCCTTTGGTGAAGTTGGTGGAACTTCACAATAACCATAAAAGAGAGTCAGGAATCAAAAAAATTGGCTCCTGACTACATGGTTTGGATATTTATTCTGTGGAAGTTAGTAAGGGGACTTTTTGAGGGAAGGGGGAGGAACTAGGATAAGAAAGAACAGTCAGCAGCTCCACTTTCTGTCTTGGGTTGCACAAGGGGAATATTCCCCGAAGCCGACCTGACCAGTTAACAGTCTCCCGTCCTGGAAAATTGGATGAGGAGCTGAAGCGACCCTTAATGGCGGGTGAGGGGGGGGGGTGTTCCGGGGCTGCAGGAGGAAAGAGAAAGATTTCCTGAGCTGGTGCAGTCAGTAAAAAGGTGCTTGTCTGAAGCTAAAGGTGTTTTGTTAGAAAAACCGTCCCCACCCTGTCCTAAAGGCGAGATTTATCTTTTTAACCGCAACAGCAGCATTAAGAGTTTTTCCTCCTCTCGGGGAGCTCACAAAGCGTCCCTTAACTTGAAGTCCCAACACCCCCCCCCTTTTTTTTTTTTCTCCTCCCGGGGAAAAAAAAAGAGGAGCGGCAGTTTTCTACCCGTGGAACGAAGCAAGGAAGAAGAAGCCTGGACGGGAAGATCGGCCAAGGGAAGGCCGATCACCTTTAGGCCCAATGGCGAGTGAGCAGGCCTCTCCGATCCCCTAGACTAGAGCCCTTTCCGGGTAAAGCCCGCCAAGGCCCTGTTACAAAACAAAACAAAACGCACCCTTGCCAGAACCAGCGCGAGGTCTGCGAGGAAAGTGGGTCAAGCTCTGCGGGGTTCAAAGCCTGGCGAAGCTTATTGCTACGCCGTGGGAAGAGCGGTTCTCCTCGTTCTCCTTTCCTCTGCTCCGCTCCCTCTCCCACCCTCCAGCTTCGCTCCCGTTCGAAGCCATTTGGATCGAAGTGGATCTGGCTAAAATGGGGCCGGGGGGGGGCGGGGGAAAGGAGAGATGTTTTTCCTTCTTTTCCCCACCTTTTGCATCGGCCAGGAGTTCTCTGTTCAGTAGTCGTCGGAAACAGGACGTGTTTGCACGGCGCTGTTGGCAGCAAAGACGTAGCACGTGCTCGGTTCCCTTCCCCCTTTTAGGAAAAGGATCGGGTGAGCGGCGTGGGGGGGGGGCGGAGGATCGCGAGGTCGTCCCTTGCTTTAACCGACTTCTCGTTGCTTGATGGAACGAGGAAAGCAGACTAGATCTGGCCTGATCTCAGCCGGACTCGGCAACTGCCTGGAGGCATGGCCGCAAGCCTGCACTTCTTTCGCTATAACGCAGAGCTCCCCTCGGTACAAGCACGTGTAAATTTAGAATAGGACCAGCCAGAACACAGATCGCTTTGGACATTTCTCCCGAGTATGGACTGAATGGATTTCCCCCTCCAGGCCACTTCCTCCCAATTTCCAGGGAACGTTGTATGTGCTACAAAAATGAAGAGTAACTCTTTCAAGCCAAGAAATTGTTTCTAATTTGCTCCTTGACCAAACAGCACATGGAACAATGAACCCGACCCAAACGATTGCATTAAGCGAGGCGTCCAATATACAATTACCCAAATGTAAAGATTTGCGTTTCCTAGCCCTTATTAGGCAATTATTTAGCGTGCTGTGTTAATCCATAATTTTATTTAACATACCGGGGGAGGAAACTCCCGCCCTGGCTGCTGCTGCCTCTCCCCCCCCCCCACACACGCACCATTTTTCCAGATGGAAGAATATTAAATTGCAATATTTTAACACACTTCCCTAGAGTGTGAAGGTTAGCTGAGGTCTGAGAATTTAAAATGATTGCATATTCATTTAGACATGAAAAGAATGTTTCCATGTTGGCTACTTTTGAGCAAAATTAAGAAGAGATTCTGTTATTTTCTTCCAGGCCACCTTGCTTAAAAGCTGGAGTCGAGGTGAATCTAATTCCCTGTACTTTTAGTTACAACATGGAAGGTATAAATTGGTCACTGAGTAAATATTTACCAAAATAGGAAAATATATCTTGAACTTAATCCTGAATAATGTGGAAAGTGAATACCCTTACAGAGAGGGCAGGCAAATTCCTGTTCCCAAAGAACATCCACTAGAATTGTTGCTAGCGAGGGGACAAATCCAACGCAGTTACACATTATCATTTTAAATTGTAGGTTGAGGATGAAATGGCCAGATACTCCAGGGCGCTGATGGGGTTTGGAAGCCTGCAATCATTCCTTAGGGGGGGAAAAAAAACATGGTTTGCTGACCCAACCCGAATCTTGCAAATAGGTGTTGCCTAGATTCAAACAGAACTGAAAGGCAGCTTGCCTCGCCTTTGCCTTTCAGGGAAATGTGCTTCGCACGACTCCATAACCCATTCCATTCCATTTCCAGAGTGTTGTTTTAATAGGCTGCCTGTTATGGCTGAAAACAGAGTGGTTTAGCAGAGCCTTTGCTTTAGCCAGTTCTAGTCTAGTTCCCCCTAGAGTCCATGCACTTTCTAAAAGACAGGGGATTTTGCTGACTGAGCCTTGATTCTAGCAAGAAGGGCTTGTGGGGGGGGGATGGGGAGCTTGGCTTTTCAATCTAGCCGTAGGAGGTGAATCAAATCCTCTTGATCTTTATCCTCTGAGGTAAGCAAAGTTCAGACTAGCACTAGGAATTGAGGCCTGAGCCAGACTAAACTGCAAGCCAAACTTATGCAAGCCTTACTTCTGAGTAAGCACCCACCGACCAAATGAAAACTGATTCCTGCAGCACGGTAGGAGGACAGAGCCATGATTATCCCCCAAGAAGAGCCCAGACCAGCTTTTGTGACCTAGAATCCAGGACTCTCCGTGCTTTTCCCTGAACCTGTATATTTTTAACTTCCCCCGTCTGCCCGTTAAACACTGCAAACCCCTAAACAAGCATGGCTTAAGGGGTGTGTGTGTGAACAAATCATTTCTGCACACACATACACACACACACCCACACACACACACCGGAAGGTAGAGTTGAATCAGGAGATGAATGCGACTCTAAATATTTATTTCTAACTGCATTATCTTCTGCCTCTTACAGAGCAAGCCATAGAGATACTGATGCTCTGCTTCAGTTAAATTAAAAACATTTGTTACCCACGGACAGATTTTAAAAAATAGTGGAAAGGGAAAAGATCTAACCTTTGCTGACAATGTCTCTCGGCCTATCAAAAAGCTTGATGGAGTTTCCCTGCCTGCCTCCCTCCCTCCGGGTGGTACCATTCACTTCAGGAATACAAAACGATTGCCTTAAAAAAAAAAAGGAAGGAAGAAACCTCCCCATCACCAGTTTTGTGTAAGTGAGCAGGCAGAATATGAATTACTGGTAATTTGCCAACAGACCCTTGGTTTATAAAACCACTCCTGTCTAAAATTATTTGTTTTAACAACTGGCGGAAGAAAAGAAAGAAAGAAAGAAAAAGAAAGAAAGAAAGAAAGGAGAAAGAAAGGAGAAAGAAAGAAAGAAAAAGAAAGAAAGAAAGAAAGAAAAAAAGAAAGAACATTTTAACAAAAAGAAAAAAGAAACAGGACTGCAGAACCAAAAGAAGTTGATATTCAAAATATAGGACATAATCAATAGCCATGGAATTTAAAGTCTGCTTTCATTTTTTTTAATGTGAAGAATAAATTGAGGAATGGGATTTTTAATCTTCATTTTTTTAAAAAAAAGGAAATATCCAAAGATATTTTTTTAATCCAAAATTTAAAAGGGTTAAGCTAATTTATTTATATATTAAACCAACCCAAGGACAGTTCCCCCCCCCCCCCCGTTTCCTTTCTCTTCAGCTGTGTTCATCTGCCCCAAGGTCCACCTCTGCCTTACTTGGCTATGCTTTGTTTCTCTCTTTTTCTCTCCCCTACCCCTATTTCTTAATTTGGGACCTTGCCGTTTGTTTTTAATTTTCAAACAAAATAATACTTAATTCCCTAGTCCAATAATAATTAGACTGAATATAGTCATCTTAAAATCAAAATAAAAGCAAGCTTTCAAACAATCTGAGATTTTGCCATTCTGGGCTTAAACCAGTGATAATATGCAGCACTGAGGTCCTTTGCCCTAGGCTGAGAGATGGAAAAGAGACTGTCAATCACTGGACGCTTCAGTGACCAGGGACAATCCCCTTTGCTGGACCAGCCTTCTTCAAGAGCAATCAGTCACTTTGCATTAATTACCCTTCCATCCATTTGCCACTGCAGGGCAACTGCTGCTTTTGCAGAGACCTGGTGGACTCACAACCAAACACCACCTGAAAGAACAAACACCCCTAAACCATTTCTCTCCTGGCCCCAATCCACAACAAAATAAATCTGGAACTACCCTTGTTCCTGCACCTCAACTTTCACCTGTCTTCCTGTGCACTTTCAAACAAACAAACAAACAAAATGATAACAAACACACACCTCAAACCGTGGAGGAAGTCCTCTCCTGGAACAGTGTTCCTGCTGAAAGTTTACCAAGAGGAGCAGTTCTGTGCACCAGGCCCAGAAATCTATCCTTTTCAAAGCTAAAGGTTTGGCTTTTGTGAATGTGCCTGAACAGTATTTGATCCTACAGCCTTCCTAAATGTTACATGGAGAAAACCCACTGAAGGCGATAGGATTTGTTGTCTCACCATCACGGGGGAAATTGCCACTTTCACAAACATGGCCACATCTGCCTGGAAAAAGGTTACCTAGATTTTAATGCACCTTAGACTTAATTTTGACTTCTTACAATTGTGGTCCTAAACCTAACTAAAACAAGTGACTTCTTCTGGAGTGACATTGGCACTACAGTTTTGCTATGCTGGGAAGGGATTCCTGGCCAGTCGGCATTTATTTCTTGGTAAACAGGATGGGGATCTTGCTGTTGCGCTGCTTTCCAAGATTACAAATAAATAATTTAATAATCCCCATTAAATAAATATAAATAAATCTAGATCAAAGTAGCCAGCCTTACTTACTTACCCCAGGGAAATATATTTAGGATCAAGAGGGTCACCCTTGTTCACATGTTGCAATTTGTGTCTGTAATGTCTGAACAGAGCTAATTTTCTTCCATTGCAAAAGACAGAGTACCCTGAGGTGGCATTTCCTCTTTTGCATGGGAAAGACATGGAACTGTAAGTCTTCCTTAAGTCTTTTTAAGACTCCAAACCTGGAAACCAGCAAGGATTTCTTGTACCAAGGCCCACTCTGCCTTGCAGACACATCCCACTGGCTTGTCCTCCTGGGGCCAATGTAAGGAAACTGAAGGGCTCTCTGTCCAGGGAAATGGCGGTGAGGTCAGTGTGAGAGACTGGTTTGACTAGGAAGCCATTGCCCATCCGAGTGCTGCTGCCGAGTGAGAAATTTAAGGGGGAGCAGAAAGACAATCCAGTGATGGAAACGCAGGGCATATTAAAGGAACATTTTAAGTCAGCAGGACCAGATGAAAACTCCCGGTCCC